>NC_091128.1:63824321-63986821 GCF_040183065.1 Periplaneta americana
GCGTTGCAGTAAACGACGATATATTCTCGTAAGTTGTCGAAGCTGAATCGTCTTCGCCAATCGCTTAAACAGTTTTTGTATCGAGAGAATTTCTGAAGAAAACCTCTAAAATGGGTTTCATTTTGGAGATGCCGATAAGCTTAATGTTATACAATGTCAATTTTTTATTTTCCACCTATGCTTATCTTAATGTATTTGGATTTGTATTAACGTTTTCGATACTCAGTGTGTATCATCTTCAGATATGTATGTCATTATGTGTTGTGATGACCTAGTCTCTTATTGTGTGAATAACCCACTACACAATAAGAGACTAGGTCATCACAACACATAATGACATACATATCTGAAGATGATACACACTGAGTATCGAAAACGTTAATATAAATCCAAATACATTAAGATAAGCAAAGGTGGGAAATAAAAAATTGACATTGTATAACTCTAAAATGGGGATCACTGAATTTCTTTAGAGGCATATTTGTACTGGGCATCATGTTGCACGTGTCGTTAGACCCGTACAACTAAATGGTGATGATGATGATGATGATGATGATGATGTAGATGGTTCCTCAGATTTCATTTCAACGCATTTTCTGTGCGATGTACTGTTGCAATGTTTCTCTATAGCCTGAGTTGTTCTGGTTTTTATTTCAATTTTTCATACATTATACACGATATTGTCTTCGTTAATACATAAAATGTCACTCCCATACTTTTTAATTGCACTTCGTATCTCTGAGCGAATTTAACGTTTTGCCTTCGGCATTATGAATGGATCAGCACTACACTATTCAAAGCTTACTAAATACTTGAGCAGTATAACGCAACTGCACACATTGCGTTGCAATGTTACTATGAACGGACCGGGGTTCCTTCGTTCTGTACGCTGCTGTACTCGCCAGATACACAAAAGACGGACGACGCGGCACGTGCCATATACTCCGATACGAAACAACTTCACTTTTCCTTAAGTCATCCCGCATCCACTGTCTAACTATGACTAGTCATTGTTGAGGCGTGAAACAATATTGATTCATGTTTAGCATAATTTTATTATATGAATTATACATAAATAACAATATTAATTCATGTTTAGCATAATTTTATTATATGGATTATACATAATTCTTTCTATAATAAGTTTCTTCAAAAGTTTTTCCATATTAGGTAGCAGATAGACCGATGGGCTTTGGCTTTTAAGGTAACATTGTGGTTTTCGTACTATTTTAACATTGCCGATTTTACAGCAGTACGGAAGGACTTGCCATAATAAGAGGCAAGGTGTTCAAGATACTCGTAAACAGGTCTGAGCAATTCATATATGCGCTTTTAACAATATTAGGGGAGATTACATCTGGTGCTTTTCATATTCTCAATTTTAATGAGACTCTCTACCCCTTTTGACGTGACTTGTAGTTCATCTTCCGTGTCAGGTGTCAGCTCGGAATTGAATATGCTTGTGCCTATCCGTATCTTTAGTGTGATCAGGAAACAAGTTTTTAGATTAGGACAGTACAGTAGCTGTTTTCCATCATTAACGGTTTGAATAGAGGTAAGTGATCTGCTTAAGTTCTCGGGTTTTCGGCATATTTTATGAATTATGCCCCAGGGATTTTGTGGAGCTTGCGATGAGCAGAAGTCCTTCCAAGCCTTAGTCTTAACCTGTGACATTCTGTTTTAGTAATCTGCCTTAATGCTGTTGTATAATTGCTCGTATTTACGTTGAAGCGCTTCGCATTTAGAGCGTGCATATCATCAAACGCTTTAATTTATATAACGTGCAATCCTTTCAGGAAGTTTCTTCTGCAGAATCATTAAATTAATGGAATAGAAGGAAAAGGGTTGGTATTCTTGTAATTCTTCACTTCTATGAACCATCTCAGAAAACTGTGATGTATGAAGACCGATACTCTTTGAAACAGCTGCCCTCATTTAGTTATTATTATCCTTAGTAAGAAAAATATTTAATAAGTGACTGTGTAGCAGTTTATTGTTAAAACCTAAAATGTGGATTAATTGTGCATTAAAAGTTTGCTACTTACCTTCTCATTACAAGAAGTGCAAAGAGAAAATATGTAGTGATACAGCAAAAAACAATCATTAATACAATATGGTATAATAAACTGGGGTGGAGTAGCATTATCTGTACTTAATCCATTAATTTTATTACACAGAAGATTAGTAAAAATTTGTTTAACCAAAAATATGGGTTACCCAACAGGTTTAATTTATACAGATTTTAAAGTATTAACTATTCAAGACTTGCTACCACAGAAATCAAATAAAATATAAATATAATCGACATGAATATCATACTCGAAGACAAAAATCTACTTTCCCACTAATTGAGCCAAAATGTCATACAAGTGCACCTCTTAAACATTGTGCTAGTTTCGGCCCAAGACTTTATAATAGTAAAGTTACAAACCATTTTCCAAATTTGAAATATTTTAAAATTGAAACTTTTAAAAGAGAAATTTATAAAATTATTCAAGATATATAATATTAACAAATGTGTGTATTTTTTTACCTTTTATTCCTGCCGACTATATTCATGTTTTTATTGAATATCACTGGCTTCTATCTGATTGTCAATTTAAATTAAATGTGTTTCTTCTCTCTTTTTCTCTTTCTGCTTCTTCTTCTTTTTTTTTTTTTTTTTTTTGCTCTTGTGTGTTATTTGAGGCCTTGCAAACCCAAAGGAGCTAAGTGACAAATTTTTCAAAACTGAGTTTTGTACACCTAAGTAATCTATGAACCAGCGACAATGCACAGCTAAAAGAGCTATGTTCTTAACCAGTTTCTAGTAGTTCCAACAGTGACCAAAAGTGACACAGGATTTATGTCAAGACCCCTTTGCAATTCTAAAGGAGCTATGTAGCATTCTCCTTGTGCAGCTGATTATATTCAGTGGAAGGCGGACTAATGACTGTTTTGTTTTATTTTTGGAGTACTTTTTGCTAATAATGATCGAGGTACCTACTGCATTTAATGACGAAACACAAATAAAAGTTTCCCGTAAGAAGTTAATGCACAAAGCACGTGTGAGTGGGAACTCATATGTAACTGGAAGAGTAAACATATTCTAAAAACCCACTTTCAAATAAACAGGCAAGGTCAGGCAACATAATTTCATATTATATTTATTTCATATGTCTTTATTTTATATTCCAAATATATTATTATATCTACTGGTTCATTGATCCACATTCAAGATACTTCAGATGCTGTCATGTGTCTCTGGTGGAGGAAATCAGATGGCATCGTGTTTACTGCGTGCAATCAACGGATTTCATCACGTCCAAGAAGAAGATGATGATTTGGCGTGACAACTGTTGCGGTCAGTTTAAAAACCGCGTTATATTTCTGTACCTTTATCTGATTGCCATGGGAATGATTGATAAGATGGAACACAAATTTCTCATGGCAGGTCACAGTTTTGGTTCTGCAGATTGTGATTTCGCCTTAATAGAACAACGTTGGAACGTTACAAGTAACAATCAAGTTCTGGAACACGTTGCTACAGCCATTGAAGAAGCGAGACCATTTAGACCATTCAAGACTTTCCACATCGGAGGAAAATTCTTTGACATCGATGAAGCAGCATCTCTGACAAACAACACATGTAAATTGAAAATCTCTAAGACTACTTGGATTATGGTAGAGAAATCAGCACCGGGTGTTGTGGAAAGCAGAGAGAGTTTCATTGAAATATCTGATTTCAAGTCGTCACAATGGAAGCCAGGAGTCACAATGGAAAACATCGCCAAGATACAAATTCAAGCTCTTTCGGCAACAGCTGCTCTGTCTGCTATGAAGAAAGAAAACTTACGGAAAATGCTTTCTTACATAGACCAAGAAAATCGAGAATTTTTTCTGCACCTTTTCGCCTAAGTTGAAGGTTCTACCAAGGTTTTATGCCTACTTCCATCAATGTTCATGACCTAAGAACATTAATACAGGGTTGTTTCCGAACACTGATAACGAATTTGAATGACGTCATGTGCTTCAGGAATCACACCGACAGCTGAATTGCAGCGAGAGGTGACAGACCAGTAGTGAGTGATTTCATAATCAGAGTGCACGGTGTATCACAGTAGCAATGCCGAAGAAAATCGAGCCTTTTTGGAAGGGGTACATAACAACCCTTTCCGATGCCAAGTACATTATAATATGTTTAATGGTGAAAATCATAGGAGCCTGCAAAAAGCGTGGTTTCGTTATTTCCAAGGAAGGCTTCTTGTGTGTACCTAATAAGACTGGCAAAGCTCGGCTGGGATTAATTCCTGAGTGGAAAAAGTAACCAAATCCACACCCCGTCAAAAGTCGCCGCAACCCACAAGATGATACAAATTATTCCATTGCAGCTTTACCAAACTTATTAAGTGCACAGAAGATGTCTTCCTTGCAAATAACGAAACCTCGTTTATTGCAAAATTATTTTATTTTTAAGTAACTGTACTTGGCATAGGAATGGGTTTTTATGTACCCCTCTCAAGAAGGCTCGATTTTCTTGGGCATTGCTACTGTGATACACCGTGCACTCTAATTATGAAATCACTCACTACTGGTCTGCCACCTCGCGCCACAGTTCAGCTGTCGTGTGACTCCTGATGCACATGTTATCATTCAAATTCGTTATCAGAGATCGGAAACAATCCTGTAGCACTGATAACATTAATTTTTCTTTATTTTTCACTTTTTTCTAATACCAACCAAACTTTAATCTGCATGGTTCCGAAAGATAGCACGGTACTTAGCTCTGTTCAATATAAATATCAGGTTGCACTTAGCTTCTTTCCAAATATCTCAATTTCAAATATTTTTTTTGAAGTGCATGAGTAATTATAATCCAAAAAAACACATGTAGTCAATAAAGCATGATTCAAAGTATGTTAATAATTTTTTGCTATATGTTATATTAAAACCCTGAAGCATGAATCAGTTTTTACTTATTTCCCGAAAAACACAATTTTGTCACTTAGCTCTTTTGGGTTTGCAAGGCCTCATTTATTGGCTTGAATTAAGTTAATTACTGTATTTAGTAAACTGTCCTTGTAAATGTTATGTTATATTATTGGCTAAGACCACACCGTACACGAGCCTGGCTCTTACGGTAATGGATGGAAACATTTTTGTTTTATAATTTTAATTTGTACTCACTAGCTTGCTAGTTAAATAAAAAAATTAAATAAAATTGTATCTCCAATGGAGGAGGAACTTCTTTAGAGGAAAAATCTGAATAATTAGTTTTGCTTAAAAATGCTTTGTACTTACTGTCTATAATGTACGTCTAATGTGTGTGTATGGTGTGTGTGTGTGTGTGTGTGTGTGTGTGTGTGTGTGTTTCTGTCAATTCACATGGAACTGTTTGTTTCACTTGAGTTCGTTTCCAAACATATATAGCTCCCAGTTAAATAATCATTGCATGTAATGTTTATTTTTAATTATTTACATGTTGGAGTTGCTAAATGTTCAACGGTAATGGAATTTAGTATATGTGAAGTCTATTGATTGAATCATTTCTCCATGAAATTACATTTCAAAATTCTAAACACGAAATGAAGCTAAGTTCTTCAATAGAACGATATTCTACAAACTTGGTGATGTCATCTAAACGTTCCAAAGTTAAATCTCATTTAGTATTTAAGAAGACAACGAAGATAAGAAATTGAACACCAATGCTAAAAGACTAATTTATTCCAACTTTCTGATAACATGGACTTTATGCACAGCTACAAAACCCGTGTGTAAGTCATTCGATATTTAGTGAAACCTACTCGCGCGTGAGGGGAGAAGGAAACAATAGACTGAGAAGCTTCCCTCTCTCGCTACGCTTCGACTTGCAAGCTAGCTAGCTCACTTATCCCCAACATAAGGTTCTTACTATCAGCTACGGTGCACGAATGCATTTGGTTTCACTAGTTAACGAATGACCTATATGCTGTATAATCATATCCATCGACTTCCTAAGTTTGTCGTTTTAATCTATATACTGTCTTTCTCCTATATCACATATTTAGGCTGTATGAGTCATCTTTCTAGAATTGTTTGTAAACGAGTAGGATTTAGAGATAAAATTTTTCGTTTCTTTATAAATTATTGTGTACATACTGCATGAAACATCAATTAATTATATGTATTGGGTCAGATAGTCTTTCTCCAAAATTTAAGAATAAATTATTTCTTTTACTTCGATAATTGAAGTCATAAAGTACAGTAATTCTACAACTTTCCATATCATAAAAATGAGCAACATTATGAAAATTATATTGAATTGATCGGGATTCGGAGGACAATTACTGTAATCTACCTATACTAATTATAAATCTCTAACGGAAAAATTTCTGGTAATTTTAGCTTTTACAAAAATAATTGGAGTTAACATGTATAATTGGAGTTAACTGTTCAGTTAAAGCAATGAATTTCATGTTTCCAGACAAAATCAATTTTAATATTAGATTATACTAATCCTAATTAGCAACATAATATGCGGGAAGTCCAGGAGGAAAATATACTATTTCATAATTTATTTTACCGTTTAGAAAATACCTCGCAATATAAAGATGAGATGTGGTAAATAAGTAAGACATTGTTACTGTTAATTACTATATTATTATTATTATTATTATTATTATTATTATTATTATTATTATTTCAGTACGTAGAATTGTGATTTTTTCCTCCTTGGTGATAACTGGTATTAGTTGGCAACACTGAAGAGACAGCCAAATTAGACTTTAAGGACCTTGTTCATAGACATTCTTAGCGCGGGCTTCCGGTGGATGATTAGCGAACTAATGTTTTTCATATTTATAAATCAGTGTTAGCGATGTGATATGATATGAATGCTGTACAAGTAATCAGTCGATAGCCGGGGCTAGTTTAGCACGCTCTTAGCGCGGGCTAGCGAAATGTCTATGAATAGCACCCTTAGGAACTGCCCTTACATGATCCTGACTATACCTCTCGGCATGAAGAGTTTGTTAACAAAAGTGCACACTATCATCTTAGCACTCATTGAGCATCGTACTCCTTTTTTTCACATCTTACAAGGCTCTTTGTGAAGAACATTGCGCTTTCGGAGTTCTACTGGGTGTTCAGTTCAAAGTGTGTCATGGCCCGCTGTATGCCGTCATGTGGCTAGCCGATGAGCCTAGAGAATTCAATCTTCCTACACTTCCGCAGAGGCGTATTAGCTATGTGCGAAAGAAGTTGCCTAACCAGTACGGCGTTCATTCTGAAGAGTACGTACCGATACGTACGGTAACGCCGGTAGTGGCAGGAATGTTAACTGTTTGGAAACAAGTGAGTTTTTTCTTACTGTCGGGATATGGGGAGAGGGTTCAGACGATTACTTACGTATTTGTTGACATTAACTTCGACGGTCAACATGGACACGGAGCATTAATGATTTGTGTTGTGGAATGTTCTGTACGCAACCGATGATAACAAATAACCTGCGTACGACTTGCCCGCGCAAAAAACAGTTCGAAAGAGGTTATGGTAGCACACTGACTGTACAGACCGCCATCTGTTGCTACGACGTTCAAGTTATACCGTACACGTTCTCAAGTTCAGATTGAACGCCTTGGTTAATAGGCAACTTCTCTTACATATAAGCTGAAACTCGCTTCAAATCGCTGACTCAACAACAGTGACGTCATGACACACTTTGAAATGAACACCCAGTAGTAGCTGTTCTTTGGGGTATTTATATATCCATGGAGAAGAAACGAGTCTCATACGAAAACAGAAAGATATCAGGTCAATTTCGCCATCTTGCACTGCATATAAAACACAGTCAAAAATTTTACGCCTGATCACAGGATCATTAGGTTGTTGTTATTACATTACTGTGAGTCTGTGAAGTATTAACTTAATTTCCTTGTAGCATTTCTCAGAAATACGTAAGTTATCCGTTTCCTGCGAGAGATGACGAAGCGATCTTAGGAGAAATTTCCAAGCCGTGTTCAATGTCACCCAAATTTTTCTCAGT
This sequence comes from Periplaneta americana, assembly GCF_040183065.1. Taxonomy (NCBI): domain Eukaryota; kingdom Metazoa; phylum Arthropoda; class Insecta; order Blattodea; family Blattidae; genus Periplaneta; species Periplaneta americana. The sequence goes on from NC_091128.1 coordinate 63,832,324, forward strand.
TAGGACAGTACGCCTTCTTCTGCGTTCCTTATATACAGGAACATCATTTTGTTTTTATTAACATTTCTAATATTAATCTGACTATACCTTTGGATTAACGGGTGAGAACCGGAAACACTGTTTATTACCCCCTTCCATGACCGGAGTGTGATGATTACTTACATACTTACTGGCTTTTAAGGAATCCGGAGGTTCATTGCCGCCCTCACATAAGCCCGCCATTGGTCCCTATCCTGAGCAAGATTAATCCAGTCTCTATCATCATATCCCACCTCCTTCAAATCCATTTTAATATTATCTTCCCATCTATGTCTCGGCCTCCCCAAAAGTCTTTTTCCCTCCGGCTTCCCAACTAACACTCTATATGCATTTCTGGATTCGCCCATACGTGCTACATGCCCTGCCCATCTCAAACGTCTGGATTTAATGTTCCTAATTATGTCAGGTGAAGAATACAATGCGTGAAGTATTATTATTATTATTATTATTATTATTATTATTATTATTATTATTAACGATGCACACAACTCGTAAGACTTAGCTTTATGTGGGTGGAAGTTACGTCGTTGGTTTGAGCCCAACGTACAACATGGACTATTTTCACAGAGATATCTTGTGATATCTTACTTGAAATTCCTACGGTGTACGGAACAAACGTCACTAGAGTCTGTCTAAAATTATTTTGATAAATCCATTATAATTGAAGGGATCAGAACCATGGTGGGCCAAGTGCCATTTACTAAAACCGTAGAAAACAAGGATTAAAATGAAGTTATTACCATAATTCATTGGAAAGATATAGCAAACAATATAAAGTATACACATTCAGACTAAATGATATTTTAATCTTCATTAAACTATGGTATTCACTTAACTTTAACCCTTGCTTTCTCAGATTTTAATAAATGGCGCTTGGCCCACTGTGGCTCTGAAGCCTTCTATTAGTCTAAGTATAACTCTTGCACGGAAGCACGAAATCCTCGATATTTATATTAGAAACAATAATTGTTATCGTCTAACTAGAATGTTCGTACACGGTCAGTGAAGTAGTACCTATTATCTGGGATTTTTTAAATATTCTCATTGATGAAGTTGTACAATTATTTTTATTTTCAAGAAAGAGGAGATAGCTAGAGAAACTTCTGCTATGGATAATGAAATCAGTACGAAACTAAGACAACAGAGAGTTAAATTCAACCGCAAGTTCAGCATTTCTATCACTGGTTCTCAGAACTGAACAAAATGATATCGGAATGGGGCATACGCATAATTTAAAAAATTCGTTTCAATCTAGCTGTACTCTCCTACAAGTGAGAAATATAGGCGTACGATAATTATTAATCTGTTACCCCATCTTCGTCCACCAGTCAAAACGAAACTTTCCTCTTTACAAGGATCGATGAACGATGAATTGTGTACATATTCATAACTTTAGGAAGGACGAGGAGAAACTGATTCGTTTATGCGGCTCACATAAGTGGGTGACAATGATTCAACTGTATGCTGTTCATGTTCTCCCAAAACGTAGCTGTTGCCATAGAAATGATAATGTTTTAAAATGTTAGTGCAGTTCTGAATGAAGCTTTGTGTAATATTCCCCTCCCACGGTAACGTGTGGATCGTCCAAATACCCGCATATTCAGATGAAGAAAATATGTATAGGGCTTCGATATGTGTATTTATATAATGTAGTCTATAGGCCCATATATCTGCGTGTGTGTATCCATCAAAATCTCATTTCATACGAGTATTATTGTTTACTTAGCTACGAAATTGTTAAATTAAAAGTCAACATGGACTTTGCTGATGACGCTATTAATTGGTGCCAAACATTAAAGTATCACGTGACACGCGCCCTGTATACTCGTACGCACATCAAATCCTATACTATGAAAAATAAATGAGATGACAAAACTTTCTACAGGGACATCATTTTATTTTTACTTGCATTTTTATTGTACCTGCATTTCTGAATGTACTTCCCTCTCACCCCTTCACTAATGTCCTTGCTCCCGTCAGACACACAAACTTACGGCCGCTGTTGCATTCGAAGTCTTCAAGCAGTGAAGTAAACACTGCAGTGTATAATGTGTTTCATAAATATGATTGCGTTTTCTATAGAAGAAAGAACTTATATTAATAATATCGTACTAAAAAATTTATATTCAAGAAACGATAAATTCCATTTCAGAGAATATGCTTCAAGATGTTTTTAATAATAAGCGTACTGAATTGAAGCCTGCATTGTAATGAACGGCAACCATTTTCAGCAACTTGTTTAAAAATTCGGATTAGCTTTTTTTTTAATTGAGGTGGCTAGAAGCAAAGGAATGCTAGTGATATTCGTAATAACATGAGTTAAGTGCATCCAGTGTAAGCAAAAGTATCTAAAATTTTAGTGGCAAAGGGATATTTTAATCGCATCGCACATTAAAATTTCAATAAAAATTTCACCGATTTTACGAAAGCTTAAATATTTAAACCCCATTTTCTCAAAAGTAACTCAAGTGCACTTACAGCCCTTTACTTACGATCCCCTCAATTTAAATGCACTCTCTATATTGTATGCTAACATCAATAATTAGTATGCTAAATAAAGTAGACATTACATAACGAACATAGCCGGCTGAAAAGTTGAGTTTTTGAAAAAAAAATGTTACTACTCTACTGTATTTTGATAAATTCCGTAAAGTGATGATCAAACTGAAAATCGTAATATCGTATTTCCCTACAACATAAATGGATACGCTACTTTTCTCTCCTCCAATACCTAGTACAATGATTTGTTTACATATTGCACTAGTAACATCAAACTCCTGTAATGGAAGGGGGCAACAGTGTTTCCGAGTATAGCCAGGTTAATGTTAAAAATGTTGGTAAAAATAAAGTGATGTCCCTGTATATCACTGACCAGAGGATATAGGATAGAACTTGCGAATAAAGGCTGGTTCACATTAAACCGGGAACGGAAACGACAACGAGAATGAGAACGGAAATATTGTTAGAATAAAAGTTTTTAAATGTCAGCATTCACAATTAACTATTGTGAATGCTGACATTTAAATACATTTATTTTAACATTATTTCCGTTCTAGTTCCCGTTGTTGTTTCCACTCCCGGTTTATTGTGAATCAGCCTTAATTTGTATCACAACTAAAGTCCTGCGTTTGGTTATCTACTCTAGAGTCACCAACAGTGCAAGCCTCACCAATGTAATTGGTTATGGGGTACAGATCAGTGATATTGAACCCCAGACACACATTTCAGATCTGCCTTCAGTGAGTGACATAATAATAATAATAATAATAATAATAATAATAATAATAATAATAATAATAATAATAATAATAATAATCCGTGAAGAGCCTAGACACCGACCAGCCGGCTGCTGGCCTCACGTCCACATGCCGAAGCAGAGGTGGACGATCATCCAACCAGAAGGGAGGTATCGCGTGGTTAGCACGATGATCCCCCCATCCGTTATAACTGGCATTCGCAACAGGATTTCGCTACCTATCGTAACTCACCAAGTGCATCACGATGCTGGGTGGGCACCGGTCCCATACACTGGCCGAAATTACATGAGAAAATTTCTTCCTCTACGAGAACCAGCGCGTATTCCGTAACGCGAGTCCTAGGCAGAATGCCTTAGACCACGACACCACGGCGCGGGACAGTGTGTCACATGCCGAAACAAAATAAGAAGCAAGTAGTCAGTGTAAACAGTTTTGTTTTTAGTGTCATTTATTGTGTTATTGTAATTTCAACTATCTATTTATTTATTTATTTATTTATTTACACATTTACTTATTCTTATATTTATTTATTCACTTAATTTATTTTACTTATTTACTTATTCAGTCAGTTATTTATGAATTTATCTACTTATTTATTTGTTTATTTATTCATTTATTTACTCACTTACTTATGCATTTACTTATTTATTTACTTAATTATTTTTTAGTCATTTACTTATTCACTTATTTATTTATTGGTTTGGTGCATAAGTTCTTAGCGTTTTTTATAAGTTTATTGACATATCATATATACATAAGAAAGAAGTTAATCATAAACTATATATTCTCTTTCACTATTTACAACAGTCTGCCAACGCTGGAGTAGTTTTTCAACTTCACGCCTGTAGAAATCGCGTGGTTTTGAGTTAAAGAAGTCGTCAAGCCATGTTCGGAGAACATTTTCATCCGGAAAGGAAGTTCCTTGAAGGCTGTTCGATAGAGAGCGGAAAAGGTGAAAATCTGAGGACAGAAGATCAGGTGAATAAGGAGGGTGCGGAATGACAATCCAACCAAACTCCTCGACAGTATTTTGTGCCAGGTTAGCGGAGTGCGGATGGGCGTTATCATGGGGTAGCATCACTTCACTTGGTCTTGTTGATCGTTTTTCTTGCATTGCGTGTGCAAGACGTCTCAGTTGGTGGCAGTAAATGTCGGCAGTGACGGTTACACCGAGGAAGCAATTCGTATACAGCACATCCTCATAGTTCCACCAGATGCATTACATTATCTTTAATGGATGAACACTGGCCTTTTTACGGGGAGTTGCTTTTTTGTTGTGGCTCAATCATTCCTTTCTTTTCCTTATGTTAGCATAAAGACATCATTTCTCGTCACCAATAACGATACTGGATAGGAATGTTCGATGTTGTTCACGAGCCAATCGATGACGAGCAAGTAAAGATGCACATATGGCCACCCGCTGATTTTTACGGTTTTGGCTTGAGCATGCGGTACAAATACGCCTGATGTTTTAACCTTGCTCATTGAATGCAAATGTCGCACGATGGTGGAAAGGTCACAGTTCATCACATTTCACAGTTCTCAGGTACACCGACGTGGATCATTGTGTATTAATGTGTTTAATCGGTCTTCATCAAACCCCGAAGGTCTTCCTGAACGTGGAGTGTCAATAATGTCAAAACGACCCTCCTTAAAACGAGAAAACCATTTTCTGCCGTGCTCTCTCCGATAGCATTGTCCCCATACACGGCGCAAATGTTTCTGGCCACCTCTATTGCTTTTGCCCCTCTATTGAACTAAAAAAGAAGAATATGTCGGAAATGTTCCACTTTTTCCACTTTACACTCTATTTTCTAGCGTCCACGGCTCCATTCACTATCTGAAAAAAGTGAAAACTTCAATATGTAAACTCAAGCACAATTGAACTTCAAATAAAAAATGACAATCGATAAATAAACCCATAGCAACCGAAGTACCATCACGCGAAACAAAAATGCTGCGAATTTATGCACCAACCTAATTCTTATTTTCATATTTAATTTAATTACTTAATTTTCCAATTTGCCAATTATAGCTACATTTTACATTTTTGGCTATGATATCTATACTTATCTATTTTTCATCATTTTTATTTCGTATTTTTCATTTATATCTATATCTGTGTCTTTTATTTAGGTAGTATCTATTTGTATGTTTTTTCTTCACTTTTCATTTTTAATTTGTATTTTCACTTCTATCTCGCATCTGTTTTATCTCTTTTTTCATGTTATCTGTAAGTCTATGTTTTAAACAAATATCTGTACTGTCTATTGTAATTTAAAGTAAAGGTATCCCTGTCACATACCATGAAGGCACTTGGGGAGCATGGAGGTAGAGCCCCATGCTTTCCATGACCTCGGCACTAGAATGAGGTGGTCGGCACCACGCTCTAACCGCTTTTTACCCCCCCGGGAAAGACCCGGTACTCAATTTTATAGGAGGGTTAGTGAACCTCGGGGCCGTTCTGAGAGTTTGGCAACGAGAAAAAACCCGTCACCACTCGGGATCGAACCCCGGACCTTCCAGTCCGTAGCCAGGTGCTCTACCAACTAAGCTACCCGACCGCCATTTATTTACTTACTTATTTACTTATTTTTTAAATTTTATTTATTTATTTATTTATTTAATACTTTACACTTGAGCTACATTAGGCATTGCAGCCCGAAAGAGCAGAAGCTCGTGCTCGGGCGCAGTTCAGATCAACTATACAAAATATATCACAAAATTAAGAGAGTTCATTGAGCACAATAATATTAATAAATGGTAAAATAATACACCATGTAATAATAGGGTATATATACAAATAGAAAATACAAAAGTACATAAATATTAGAGCATCAATTTTTAACTCAATTAGCTTAAACAATTAAATAATTAATCTGATATGTTTCTTAAGTCTATGTATGTTAAGTGTACTTAGCTCAGTGTAAGCTCTAATTAATTAATTATATTAATTAATTATATTATTTATTTATTTATTTATTTATTTATTTATTTATTTATTTTGTAGATGTGTACGTAGGCTATGTCCACTTACAATGTTCAGGTGTAAAACTGGTATCATAATAATTAATTTCTACAATCTGACATTGGAGTGTGTAATACATGGAGGTGAAAAAAGGTAATTATATAATAATATAATAAAATAATAATAATTATAATAATAACAGTAATAATAATAATAATAATAATAATAATCTTATTTGAAAGATAATAAGCAAAAGCTTGTGGCCGGGAGTGGAGTTTACACGTAGGCTACATTAAATAATGAAAAAGCTAAACCTACAAACATTTATAAACGAATGAAAGATGAAACATAAAGGCCGAAATGTGTTTTAAATATTTCAATATCAAGTCATGTTCAAATGTGAATATTCAAATTTGAATCCTTTCTATAACTTGTCATATTATTTACTTCTAAACTCATTTTCATTTTCAATTTGATAGAGAAGTACAATTTAAACATTCAAAACTCTATAAATAGGAAAATAATAGTGAGCATTAGTTTTTACTTTTTGGGTGAGAAACATATTTGGAACAGAAAGATCTAGAATCTAGATGCATTTTACTTATTGCTAGAATAATCTTCTGTTGCTCGTAGGATGGTTTTAAATAAATATATAGTTTGTTCTTAAATCCACGTGAAAATATTATATTTTATACGTGATTACTATTCTCACAGACACTTGAATGAGTAGCTGTGAACACACGAAACGGAACAGGGAGACAGACTCATTGCAGGACTGACCCACAGAACGAAGCTAATATGATCCATGTACACCTAACTTGTACTCAAAATAACCAAATGCAGGACTCTAATCTTAACTCAGAACTAAAATAACACTATGTTATGCCTTCTCATCTATATATCATCGACAGATCAAAAATTTTACAATCCGTTAGCAAAAGAAAGGTAATATCTCTTGATATGTAAACGTTTTACCTGAAGCGATTGAAAGTTGAGAAAACAGTTAAAAGTAATGACAGAGAAATGAGATCCGAAGACCAACGTCGAAAGTTACCCAGTATTTGCTTCGAATTTGATAAGGAAATAAAAAACATAAAATCCATCGGGAAAATTGTTTCAACCAGGACATAAAACTGAATCCCCTAGTTTTATGGTAAGAATGAATATTTATAGAAAGACAAAAGAGAGGAAGAAACCAGAAGAAATTTTGCAACTGAAGTGAATAAAGAGTTAAAAATTGGGGACTGATAGACGGGAGGTTTGAACGGATGCGATGGGGAGAACGGACGGATAGACGAGGAATGGACAGAAAGACAGAGAAAAGGACACGCGGACGAAGAGAAGGGCAAACTGGCAGATAGTCAGGCAGGGAGGCAGACAAATAGAAAGGTAGATACAAATCTAGCTTCCAGATAAAGATCCCTGTGAAGCATATTTTAATAATTTCAAGGGAAAAAATGTTCTCGGGCCGGGTATCGATCCTGGGACCTTAGGCTGAACTCACCAACACTCTTACCAAATTAGCTACCTAGGAACTTCACCCGACACTGTCTCAACCTTTTCCTTTATGTCCACATTAACTCGAGCTTTCAGCTAGATTTGTATAATATAAATATATACATTTCAACCAACTCACAACGTATTTTCAACACAACTGCTCCATCAACTCTTTCAACTCTTAAGAAAACACTTAAAACTACGGGGCAATAAAAAAAACTGAAGCATTCACCCCAATGTATAATAAATTATACGTTACTGTAGGCACGTTAACAGAAAACCACAATTTCAAGTCACACAGAGTTAGTGTGCATTCGATGTAGGTTTCTGACGTCTCATCAGCCCACTCGAGTTATGTGGACTTAAAAGGGAAGGGTGTCGGGTGAAGTTCCTGGATTGCTCAGTTGATAAGAGCGTTGGTACGTTCCGCAATCGATACCCGACCCCGGAACAATTTTTCCCTTGAAATTATTCAGAAAGGTAGATAGTTAGAGACAGACAGACAGACTGATATACACATAGACAGATAGGTAGCTTGCTAAGCCGCGTCTGTGACTTAAGTGCAGTACGCTGGTCTTCCATCGAGACGTTCCAAGTTCGATTCCCGGCCAGATCGTGATGAAATTTGTGGTGGACAAAGTAGACGTTGCAGAGGATTTTTCTCTAAAGGTACTCCCGCTTCCCTCTATCAGTCCACCAACACTCTCCATTTCATCTATCATCTACAATAATAAAAGTAGGTTGGGAGAAGTCTTGGGCATAGCACAGGTTTCCGATGCTGGTTTAGGAAGGGTTTGGGACTCCAGGCAACTGGGGCTTATAAGGCTACTCGTCCGCGAAACGGGACCTGGCTCTATCAGGGACTGAGGCAGGATGACCCACCAGTCAGGGTCGGATTCACGAATGTCACCCAGACCACCTGTGCGACTTGGACAATCATCGCATATATGCCAGCACTGGAATGAAAGGTGAACGGGAGAAGAGTTCGGTACAGAAGAAAATATCAAATATTAGACGACATTAAGATATATGAATCATATGCGGAGAGTAAGAGCAAGACAGAAAATAGGAAATACTGGAGAATGCTGGGTTTTCAGCGAAAGACCTGCCCTTGAGAAGAACACTATGAATGAATGAAAGGTCCAAACCGTGCCTAAGTTTATTGACTCGTCCCAAGTTCAGCCAGATAGATAGGTAGACAGACAGGCAGGCAAGTAGGCAGTTAGATACGTATTCAAAAGATGGGTAAGTAGCAGAGGCCGGCAAAATCTCTTTCAGGCCTGCCCATAGCCATTTTACTTCGTGAGTGGGCTAACGCATGGAATCGCTAGCCTGCCTTCAACCTTCCCTCACAAGCAGACAGGCAGTGTGGTTGCACGTTACGTCAAACAGTCCTAATACTGACCCGAAAGGACGGTTGTGTTTCGCCGACCTGCGCCAGACTGTGCTGCTTTCAGATTCATGATGAATATCAACCAAGCCATTCAAACCTGACGGGAAGCCTTCAGATATAGACAAACTACTGAAAACTTAATTTGTTGTCTTCTGAAACGTGCCATTAATAAAGACAAAGGAAACTATTTCTCGTCAATATAACATCCATTAAATGCCAGCAGTTATTATAAATTACTTGCACTTTCCTTTTCATCGTAGTAATATAAATTTAATGCAAACCCTTCAAACTTTCAGCTTCATAAAAAAAGAAATCTGTCCCTCAGAAGTTAAATAGCAAATCAATATTCTGAAGAATGAAAAACTTTTATACATTTTACAGGTCTTCATGAGGGTTTTAATTGTTGATAAGGAAAAAGTTAAAATAGAATATTTTAATATAGGCCTAATAATTGTTAATATTCGTAATAATTGTTATCAATAGGCTATCTTTTCAACATATCACAAACATAGCACATACCTTTGTCTCCCATATCCACCAGTAACAGATGAAAATCGTCGGAAAAACACGTCCTTTCAAGCATAGTTATCGAACATAAATTATGAGCTCGGCTTCAGGCGCGGAATGCGATAAGAAACGCCGTTTTCTGACTTCTTTTACAACATAAGAGCTGCATAAATAAGCATAGCTATAACAAATCTTGTATCCTTGGATACATAGTAATTAAAAACTGCATAAAACATGAAAATATGTGATACTCAATTTTTGTATTTTGCGTGTATAGATAGCGAAAAATATCACTGTGCGCCGGTCCCGCTTGCCGCCGGGTGCCGTAGAGAATGTCATAGACCGCTCTGTAATATCACAGTCTAGTATATACAGTCACGAAGCTCAATACATAGTAAATATGCAAACATTAGATAGTTGCTCACCACTAGGATTGCTAATATCGCCTCATTGCAGACAATGCGAAATAGTACCGGCACAGTCTATTGTTTCTAGCATCCTCAAAACTCTAGCTTCGCGACTGTATATAGTAGACTGTGGTAATATCACAGTAGCTGCATGGAAGGAAAATACATGCGCAGACGTGTAACAGCAAGGACAAAATTGTCCGCTAGAATGTCGTTGCGGATATTGGCCGTATTTGTACGGCTGCATTACGCTGGATATGAACGCGCTCATACATAGGCCTCATGAACTACAAATAATATTTTTGACGTGTCTGCCACGCTACGGGTCTGGCATGTTTAATGTCTACAGATGAATCCTATAGATTCAAAATCCCCTATATCCATTTGGACAAATTGAAGAATTTTGACAGTAACTGGTGGCAAATAGAGAGAATTTTCAACCTAACAATGACTCTTAACAAACCTTTTTCTTTAAATTTAATGGGTTTTAGAATTCGAACTATATAAATCATTAGAATTCATTCTTAGCAAGCAATATCTGGGCATAACTAAATTATGAATAAAATGGTCTTTAGAGGGTTTTGAATCTAGAGGATTCAGATGTGAACGGATCTTATTATTATTATTATTATTATTATTATTATTATTATTATTATTATTATTATTATTATTATTACTATTATTATTATTATTATTATTCATCTTCCTAACAAGTATTAGGCCAAGTGGCCTGTTACGGTCTCAAACTAGAATTTTCAGTCCATCTCTTCTTTAGACGGCCTAGAGATCTTTTGCCATATGGATGGTAATGAAACAGTGCTTTTGGAATTCTGCATCGATTCATTCGTTCGAGATGACCCTTCCACTGAAGTTGATATTTGCCGATGAACTGCATAATCAGCAGTATCAGCGGTATAACTGAAATGTCATATGCAGAGGAAATGCTGTATAGGTGGGAACCCCACCAATTGCACCTCTTTGGGCTAGCAACCCATTGAGCGTCATTTTTACATTGCTTTCAAGTCTCAACAGAAGCCTCGGATGACAAGGATGGATTATTATTATTATAATTATAATTATTATTATTATTATTATTATTATTATTATTATTATTATTAAATGAGGTGTTAACACGTCTGTGTTCTTCTAATAAGTATTGAAAGTATTGTCACAGCTTTATTGTAATAACAATATCAAAATAAGTATTTATGCCTTCCAAAAGGTATCTGTGTTAGGGTAGAGTCGGGTAGTATCGGTTAGTGCGTTTCTTTCATCTACCACCATATGGTAGTACCTGAATGACATGGTTACGTTTCTCTATGCGACATCACAGAAACGTAACCATGTCAATCAGGTACTATCATCGTGTGGCAGATGAAAGAAACTCATTCTCCGATATTACTCGATGTCCGATACTACCCGACTCTCCCCTAATGTTAAACTAACATGGGACGTTCCCTTTGCACACACCTAAGTTTGGCCACATTTACAGTCCAAAGGTTTGATCAACGACACTTTGCTTTCAATGTATACAGACACAAAATACGGCTGTGTTTGTGATTGTTGCACTTATCAAAGACACGTTTCCTTACTTAGCCAGAAAAATGATAAAAAGAAGTATTGTAGAATAAAGGAAATAGATAAGAGAAATAATCTCCTTTCTATAGCCAGGAACACTGGCTGGATGTCACAGATATCTACCATCGTCCTGTATTCTATACTCTGATAACTCCCTTCTACGCAAAGTCTTCCACGTGACGTGTTCTGTATCTATCTAGTTCGTTTTCTGATTGAGGTGTTAATGACAGACGGAGCATATCGTTAATCTAGAAACCTCTCGTGTATGATGCAGTGGAATATCTACCATTCTGAACTTGCGCTGGAGCTGTTTGGTCTGATGACAGGATTGGATTTCTTACGTGGATTTTCCCAAGTCTAAAATGGATCACGTCAATATCATGTAGCCAACAACAATTCTGCCAATGTTAGATAACTGTGTAGTTGATATTGTGTCGTTAAATAATCGATTAAAATACAATTTCCAGTTAAGTCTTCACATTTAGTGCAGCAATGAGTTGTGGAGCAGACAGGGAAAATCCCAAAGAAACACGTCTCAATATCATCCATGTCTGACACTTCGGTCTTAACGATTGTCAACTCCAAAATAAAATGAGAGATTTTGAACTATTCTTTAATCGGCGCACCTTAAAACTTGTACAGATATAAAATCCGAGTGAACAGCACCGAAGAGAAAAAAAAATATCGAAATTAAACCTCAATTCAATTCATTGATAGAATTTGCGTACGTACCAGTGGCATACGTTCTACATGCCTTTGGCTAACTCAGAGAGATAGCTGAAGAAGATCTAGTTCCTATTTTTGATCACAAGGAAGATAATTAATATATTATAGTTCGAAGACACAGCTATGGAAAGCAATAATCACTTTTTCCACAAAATCTCTAGAATCCTCTAGAAATTTCCAAGGACAACAAATACCCATGAAGCATGGAAGAGAAAGTTAATTTTTTCTGATTGGAAGTTCACATCTGTCGCCATGTCACCTCATAGAACTTCTCCAGGGCCAGGTGACAGAAATCAGAAAGGGATTCGAAAGGATGAGAATCAGCTTCTCTCCACACAAGAAAACAAGAAGTATGTTGACTTGGGCAAACGTTTACTAAGAAATACTAAACAAATATGGTGATTATGAAGACGCTAAATATATCCGCATATTTATGAATTATTTGCCACAGTAGAGCTGGTAATTTTTATCTTATATTTTTTTTCAGTGTAACGGTTAAGTTCCGTTTCAATCTTCAAAAAAATGTTATGTTTTATTTAACGACGCTCGCAACTGCAGAGGTTATATCAGCGTCGCCGGATGTACCGGAATTTTGTCCCGCAGGAGTTCTTTTACATGCCAGTAAATCTACTGACATGAGCCTGTCGCATTTAAGCACACTTAAATGCCATCGACCTGGTCCGGGATCGAACCCGCAACCTTGGGCATAGAAGGCCAGCGCTATAACAACTCGCCAACCAGGTCGACTTAATCTTCAATATTGAGAGTAAATATTCATTTGAAAATTGGGAATGTGACGAACTTTACATTAAAATTTGTGTAACAAAACTCGGGTAACGAACGGTACACAAGTGACAAAAAAAATCCGTTGACGATTCACAGGTAGCGAAACTTCGCAGTGACCAAAAGTCTGTCAAGAAAAGTCCTAGATCCATAAAATCCATGTAGCCTTTTAAATACTATGTTCATAACCATTTCTAACATTCTAAACGAAAACAAAATATGCAGGAAATTTGCAATTTTTTGATCTGGAAATGTTTTCCTGTTCCATTAGTAAATGTGACATAGCACTTTTACCATCAACAATATCATCATTAATCCTTAAGGATGTTGAACCAAGTGCTTCATTTCGGAAAGCAAATGAAAGTCGTCTATTAAATTGTTCTTGTTTAAAATATATATATATATATATATATAATTCAAATGGCAACAAAAAAAAAATGTTTCGATGAACTTCTTTCTTCTTCTCCCCGAGGTAGAAACTTAAATAAATTTCTTGGACATCGTCCGTATTCGTTTATTTTGTAACATGTCGTAACCAATGTTCTCTGTATTTATTAATTTTGTCAAGAATGAGTGTGATTTACAGTTCTTGTGAAATTTAAACATGTCTTATATGACCTAACCAAGTGTACCCAGCTGCTCTTCTCTGAAATCTCATCCCCGCACTGTTTATCTTGACACATCTTACTACTTCCAGAAGGTATAACTTCCGCTACCCAACAATAGTATGGGAACTTCAAAATGTTGGTACTTTATGTTTCTTGGGTCCTTTAACTTGGCTAGACTTGCAAATTTGTTTTAATATTCCTAATAGTATGCATTGAAATGTAATAATCTCTGTACGGTATGAAAAAAAAAATTATTTTCCTACTTATATGATATACTATTTTCCAGATACCTGAAAATATGCATTTGTTGTTGTTGTTGTTAACTAATACTAAGTTCTTGACAATAAGCCATTAATTATCTTGCTCTCAGATATTTCTCACACACAGCGGATTTATAGGACAGGACTGGACATCATTTGGCATGATTCAGATCCATTTATTCCTTAATCCTGACTGCACAATGGACAAAGTGGTGAAGAAATAGTTTCAATCTTATTCAATTGATTTTACAAACGGTCACACTCTGTGAATAATCTAATGAATGGAAATATATATTTTTTTGGATGCTCAGGAATTATATTTTGCTTTACATTGAGACACTCCCACCTTTTATTACCTGGAATTTCGTGAAATTGATATAACTGAGCTACCCAGGAACTGTACCAGACACTGGCTCAATTTTTCCCCTTTATATACACATAGGCCTACCTCAAGTGTTCTGACATATCACTAGTTCGTCCAGTAATGGAATATGATGATCCATGTTGGGATTCTTACAGATTAGAACATATTAAGACACTGGAAAAGATTCAAAAATGGGCTCTCAAGCGTTGTCGTAATAATTCACCATTAAAAATGGAATACACTCACTGACAGGAGAACGCGAATTCGATTATGCGCAATGTTCAAAACATACAGAGGTGAGCCTGCCTGGAGATAAATAAAAAATAGGTTGCAGCCGCCAAATTACTCTTCAAGAAACAACCACTCATATAAATTGAGGGAAAGAAGACAGAGGACGGACACTGGAAAGTTTTCTTTTCTCAATCGTACTATCAGGGACTGGAATGCTTTACCTGCAGACTTACTAAAGGCTTTACCAATAACCAAAAATGTATTTAAAAATAGGCTTAAGGACTTTAATAATAGACGATAGTATATTATATACACTATTTAAAGGGCATAATTGATATTTTCTTATTTGAAGTGTTGTATCAGTGAAGAAGTGTGTAGTGTCAGTGAAGTGTGAAGTGTAAGTGAAGTGTGTTTGTATCAGTGAAGTTTTATAGTTTATAGTGGCAGTGAAAAGTATTTGAACAGTGAAATGTTTTTGAAGTGTGAGTAAAAACAGGATTGAATCATGAAATGTGTCGTAGTTCTAATGCAGTGAGTGACAGCGAAATGAGTGTAGTGCTGAAAGGTACTTGTGCATGTATGAACATATCATACTCGTGGGTTTTAGTTCGAACTTAGGGTTAAGATACAAATTAGATTTACTTTAAATGTTATTTTATGTGATCGTGCTGCATTTAATTTAGGATGCTCCTTGTTATTATTATTATTATTATTATTATTATTACTATTAATTACTATTATTAGTATTATTATTAATTTATTATTAATTATCAATATTAAGTGTAATTAGTTACTACTGCCACCGGGTATTTACCCATTTGTAGTGTGAATAAATACATACACATATATACGTATTGTCTAGACCAGTCATTATTACCGGGTGTACCGCGAGAAAATGAAAATAAAGGTTGCCGTAGCAAAAATTTAAAAAACAGATTTGAAAAGATTAGTAAAAAAGTGAATCAACAAGAGTCAACTTCCAACGAATATGGCACAAGTTAACATTCAGTAAACACAGTGTAGGTGTGCGAGAGGCAGAGAAGAGAATGACTGACGAGCAGCCAGGATTGCCAGATCAGTAGAGATAGAATACCGTACCAACCTTGAATTGAATTTTAATTTAAGGGCGGGAGGCCCTACAACACATCACTGCGATCTTATTAGATCTATTGCGCTAACCCTCAAGCTAGGTGCATTCGCAAACCCACACCGGCTGACTACACTAAGGTTCAGACAATCTCACTTGCCCCTAGGCCAGCCCCCTCCGTGCGTCGCCAGCCGATGTGCGTTGACTGCTATGGAATGAAGACGGACTGGAGAGACGTTGGCGGAATGTTGTAGATGTCTAATATGTGGAAAAGGAAGAACCCCGAGAGAAACTCCAACTGCGCCCTTGTCCACTAGTGTTATTGTGGACCAACTTAAAAGAATCGTTTTTTACTTGTTTTATGGAAAAGTGTGCCGCAGGATCTTAAATTACAACTTTAATGTGCCACATGTTGAAGAATAGTACATTATGCAACGAGCCTATAATGATAGTAATTAAGAAGCGAGTATGGATGTTTATGAAACGAGCGCAAGCGAGTTTCATAATTTTCATACGAGCTTCTTAATTACCATTATAGGCGAGTTTCATACGACTTTTTATGCTCGACCATATTTCTAACTTAAAATTATTCATTTTATTTGTATCTAACTGACCTTGAGCAATACCTCGTAAATTGTGAGATGTGCGCAGACACGAAAGTATTGATTTTTTCCGAGGAACAGATGTCCACATTGACCTTGGTAGCCTATAAGAACCTACAGAGTAAACTAAATATTAACTTTGATATAACATTGAAATTAAATTAGACATTGAAAAACGAGATGACAAATTGAATTTATTTGAATATTATTTACAATTAACGCTAATTATTATAGTAACAGAACATAACCTTCTGCGACAGTATTGGATTTCCAGCCTCCGTGACTTTTCGCTAATTCTCTTTCGATTGCATATCCGAGAATAATCGATACTTGCGGTTTTATAACGGTACAAAGCTGACTTGTCATTGGCTGAGGTTTTATAATGTTACAAAGCTGACTTGTCATTGGCTGAACACCTGTACTTTAATGAGTAGGTGTACTTTAATGAAATGCATTAAAGGACTGCTACCAGGTGTATAATTACTACATTTCGGCATGGTCGAGCATAAAGTTTAAAAACCTCTGGTATAGAATCTGAAAAACATGGAACGAGTACAAGATATAGAACTACGTACTCCAATAAGCCAATAAGGTGAAGAAGTTTTAGGCGTAAAATCGTTGTGTAATTCAGGACTAACCGTAATGAGTGGGAATTCGTGAGATTGTGGTCTTCCAAGACATCTTATTGATAATGAACAAACATCCGCCATAGGGTCGACCTGGTTGGCGAGTTGGTATAGCGCTGGCCTTCTACGCTCAAAGTTGCGGGTTCGATCCCGGGTCAAGTCGATGGCATTTAAGTGTGCTTAAATGTGACAGGCTCATGTCAGTAGATTTACTGGCATGTAAAAGAACTCCTGAGGGACAAAATTCCGGCACATCCGGCGACGCTGATATAACCTCTGCAATTGCGAGCGTCGTTAAATAAAACATAACATTTAACATTTTCCGCCATAGGTCGGACTGTGGTTTACATACACTATTAAAATTTCGCGTCTTTGGAACTGCGTACATCAGACAAAACCTAATAGAGCGAAGCTGGCAATGGCGTTGTTTCGGAGTCTGTACTAACACAGCCATCAAAGGTTAGACGACTTACGACTTTCATTTCATAAGCTGGTTAAGTGATGAGAATATAGTGAGGAATACATTAAGGCTCTTGAGGTTGTAAGGAGCGAAGAATGCAACTATTTGTAAGGCGGAAAATTTATCTAAAAAATATATATAATGGTAAATTTTCCATCTCACATCACTATATTAATTTAATATACTTACTTTAATAAATCTTTAAACCTGACATAAAGAGAATATCGTCGCTTCACAGCTTGTGAACTACGCTTTTAATTTCTTTCAGTAACGATTCCAACTTGTCGATACTTGCTCTCAAAGTTTTCCAAATAAACTATATGTGAATTTAAATTCTAAGCTTAATTTATATCATTTATTAATATTAATGTTAATTTATATTGACATACAGCAAGGAAATGATTTTAGTGTAAAAACTTCACAATGTCCTACTGCATGTAATTAATTAATTGGGAGTATAATATTTTCTTCGACATTTGTGTACCAATGGTCCCAATAAATAATAATGCTTGACGAACAATGAAAGAGTAGGGTTTATTACTTTAAAATAAATAGTGCCTACTACGTAATGAAATACTTGTTTGGGTTTTGTTGTTTCGAAATTACTGCAATTTTTTTTTTCTTCAAACTATATAAAAATCATATTAATAAATTATGCTTAACAACCACTACTTTTTGAAGTATAACTGAGTAAGCCTAAAGTTTCTTGTATTACAATTGTCAAGTATAGACACTGATAATAACTGTGTTTTTGCCTTCTGCTAATGTCCAAATTCGTAATTAATCTAATCCTAGAAGCGCAGAATAGATTATTGAAACCTCTCCATCTAAGAACGGGTCGCTTGAATGATGCCGTCTGCACAAACCAGCGATCCGCGCACATAACTGCACATTTAGAGTCTGATTTCTGGCATGCCTGCCCTACATTAATCACTTAGCATAAGTTAAAGTAAACTCATCAGTATGGAAAACTTGCGTATATATGAATGTTTGGCTTCAACTCTGCACGTACCGATCCGCAAGTATCATTGGACTGTATTCTACAAGGAATCACATTGGCCGACATCTCCATACTTAGTTTACTCATATTGGTGTCAGATGAATTTAATTTATAACTGATAATATTGATAAGGATTTATTTTTTGTGTCTACATAGTCTATTCATTTTTATACAGGTTCAGTAGTGCTGAAACAAAAGATATCTAGAATTTTACAAAAATACACGACATTCATCAAAATGTTCTTGACCTGTCAAATTCATTCCTGTGATAGAGGGCTTCATTGACTGTGATTATTGGCTACTGTCGAACTCTAAAATAATTGTCATAACTTCAACATATTCCAAAAAAAAGAGGAAACTTGCAATACTTTGTTAAAGTATTTTTTTTTAATTCTTTGATTCCCGTAATTTCATGTCAGTTTTCATAATAATGATCTTAGGTTAGGTTAGGTTAGGTTAGGTTAGGTAATAGTGGCTGGAGGCGGGTTAGGGACGACCGTTCAGCACGTCGGACGGACTGAGGTGTATTGTGCATCCCGAATTATGGGATGAATGAGGATGAGGTGTACCAACCCACCGGCCGCATGAGATTCCTCACCCACTCATCCAAAGGGCTCCCTACACCCCGCCCTAAGTTCATACCGTCAAGGTAACCAAGCAGCATAGGATCCATTCCAACGGCCCTTCCAAGATATCGAAGCGATCTCGGAAGTGCTCTTAAGTAATGAATCCTGGTAGAGGTATTGCTGAAGGCTTGGAACCCAGAGACGGTTTTGGAGAGGACACCCCTCCTGTAAGGGTTAAAGACATGCCTCATCACCTGAATATGTCTGTGGAAAGAGATGATTATGATTATGAATGGTATGATATGAAAAGAAAATTCGTCTTCTATAGGGAAGAGGAAGGAAATGGATAGTGGAAAAGAAAATTCCAACGTGACATTTCGCTAAGTAACTGTGGAAAACCATGGAAAAACTACAGTCAGGTTGGTCGGTCAGGAGATTTGAACCGCGGACCACCGGAATGCAAGTTCCTTAAGTAATGATCTTCATTTCCATATTATTACAATCTCTTATATCAAACATTCTGTATCCCCGATCTATACTGCATTTTGATCTGAAAATTAAGTAAGTTACTTCAAATATTAGTGTTTGATTCCACATTCTTAATTGAATTTTACATCAAAATTCTGAGTGATGTGCATGTGGAGTTGTTTGGTATCATGTTACTTTTATCTTTGTCATCACTTGACTACTTTTTTTTATACACGAAAGAGAAGTACTTCAACTTATCCAAAAATTCCAATTTTGAGTATAGTACAGTAAGTTCTCTCCACTTCATTTCAAGCGGTATCTATTGACATAACAAGTTTCTACAAAACCCAGGATTGTGAGCCATTGAAATGAGTGTTTGATAATGTAGCGGTTCTGCAAAAAAGCGGATTAGTCCAACGTCTTTCTAGCAAAAGACGGACAAGTCAAAAACTTATTCGGTTCTTGTTAGAAAATGTCATGTAGATGGCATCACCTTCTCTTTTGTAACGGTCATGAGGCAACCAGGCCAGAAGATAATGGGGTAAGGTGGCCAGTTCCTTTCCCCCTGCAATGCATACATTGCCGATTACCTACATATTCCACTGCTCAGACTTCAGATACATACAAACAATTGTTCTTCCTATGACACACATCGTCAAGTGAGATGTACTGTCTGATAATAGGTATACATATTATTATTATTATTATTATTATTATTATTATTATTATTATTATTATTATTATTATAAATTCAGTATTAATTCCCCTTGTATGTATAACTCAAGAAAAGTCTATGTTTTCACTATTATGTAACATTTACCAATACAAATTTTTGTGTGTGGTGTGGAGTGCATACTTTAGCTAAAATGTTCACAGACTTAAAGAATTACATTTTATGGAAATTGAAACATTAAGGATTTAAGTTATACATAAGCTACCAAATACTTATTATTACACAAGCACAAGAAGATACTGTATTAACGTTTAATGTTTTTGGTATACAAAGAAATATGAAATGAAGTTATTGAAAAATATTTCCTTAGCATCTAATTTTCTTTATCATGTCCTTTCTGTGATCGTTTTTTGCATTTAGTGTCTAGGGCGGGGTTGTCGTCCCTCTGTCATCCATGACTTTACATACTAGTACCCTGACGCACGCTTTTTACGTGAAAAGACACTTCTATCGTGGTGATTATCACCTTCATTGCGGAAAACTCCCCCACACACAACCCAGACATACAACACTTAAGACTGCAACTCTGTTTAAAACTGAGATTAGTTTTTTCATTGGTGAGACGCTCCGCAGCTGAGTCCTGGACATGGATCTTAAAGACATGTATATATATGAACGATGATAATGATGATTGTGTCTATGATTATATATTATTGGGTTGATGCAAATGTTGGTAGTGTTTTTTTCGCTGTGAGAAAAGTTTTTTTTTTTTTTAATAGATGAATACAAGACAGAAATTAATCAGTAACTTATTCTCCAACATTATCTGCCAACGCTTGGGTAGTTTCTCAACCTCGCGTCTGAAGAAATCTGCTGGTTTATAGTTAAAGAAGTCGTCAAGTCAAATTTGTAAAGTGTTTTCGTTATCAAAGGAGTTCTCTTGAAGATGTTGGAAAGATAACGAAAAAGTTAGAAAGCTGAGGGCGCAAGTTCAGGAGAATATGTAGGGAGGTGTGGAATCACCCCCTAACCTAGCTCCTGAATAGCTGCTTTCGTCATGTTAGTGGAATGCGTACGTGCATTATCGTTTTGCAGCAGCACTTGATGCAGTTTTTTCTGTCGTTTTTCTTCAATTGCGATCGCAAGCCATACGAATTGGCAATAAATGTCAGCAGTTATGGTTACATTCCTTGGAAGCAATTCGTAGTACACAACGACATCTTTATTCCACCAGACGCATAGCATCATCTTCTGTGGATGAACACTATAACTATTGTACGAGGTGTTGTGCCGTTCTTTCCCCGATAGCATTCTCTCCGTACATATCACAAATATTTCGAGTCGTCTCCGCTGTATTTGCTCCTTATTAAACTCAAACAGAAGAATATGTCAAAAGTGTTGCTTTTTTCCACTTGATATTCCATAGCACAATCTTTCTTCAAATCCGAAAATTTTAAGGGATATTTACAAACAAAATACTCCAAATAACAAATGATAAATGATAAACAATTTCCTAGCAACGCAGTGTTGTCATGACGTATAAAAACGCTACGAAGTTGAGCATCAACCTAATACCACAGTCCGGTCTGTCTGAGATGAGGCGATAGTAGCGATCCTAGTGGTTAGCAACTATCTATGGATGCATATTCCCTACGTATTGAACTTCGTGACTGTGCTAATACCACAGTCATACATAGGCCTACATACAGTCATGAAGCTTGAGGTGATTTTTTGCATTTCTCGAGATACAATGCTCCAAGAGGTTAGCACTGAGAATACTAGGAACAATAGATTGTATGATAGTAGCGATCCTAGTGGCTAGCAACTAAAGTTTAATTGCCATTGGACGCATATTCCCTACCAGAGACATGCAAAATGTCTATCAGGCTTGCCCATGACTGTTTACGTCCGTGAGCGGACTTACGCTTCGTATCGTTCGCCCGCCTGCAATCTTCCCTCACAAGCAGGCAGGCAGTGTGGTTGCACGTGACTCCCAAACAGTCCTAAGAGTGACCCGAAAGAACTGTTGGGTTCCGTCGACCTGCGCCAGACTGTGCTGCTTTCAGATGCATGATAAATATGAACCAAGTCATTCAAACCTAACAAGAAGCCTACAGATATTGACAAACTACTGAAAACTTAATTTGTTGTCTTCTGAAACGTACCGTTAATAAAGACAAAGAAAACTATTCCTCGTCAACATAATATCCATTAAATGCCAACAGTTATTATAAATTACTTGCACTTTCCTTTTCATCGTATCAATATAAATGTAATGCAAACCATTCAAACTTTCAGCTTTATAAATAAAAAGAAATCTGTCCCTCAGAAGCAAGTCAATATTCTGAAGAACGAAAAACTTTTATGCATTTTACAGGTATTCATGAGGCTTTTAATTGCTGATAAGGAAAAAGTTAAAATGAAATATTTTTCTATAATCTCTCCTCTCCTCTCCTCTCCTCTCCTCTCCTCTCCTCTCCTCTCCTCTCCTCTCCTCTCCTCTCCTCTCCTCTCCTCTCCTCAGATACACTTTGCAGAAATATGAAATGTATAATATTGTCTTATTATTTTAAGAATTCTGTAGCGCAATAAATCGTAAAAATGTGTTTTAAAAAATTATCTTCCGTATTGGACCATAAGCTAAAGATTTTTTGAAGTGCTTAAATAGCCAACGAACTTAGATTTGAAACTAGTACTGTTTCATTTTAACCAGCGCAGACTGGCTTCCGTGAATGCAAGTCACTCTATCTTATAATACGAGCAAACAGGCACACTTTCTTGGGTCCCGCCTGGACTGAACCTATAAAACCCGGGCTCAATGGGTTCAGTCTTAGAAGTTAACTTGCTTTGTAGCGTCACCGGAACTCAAGCCTGACGGCAAGCAGGTACGGGCGTGAGTTTTGTCTGATTTGCCGGTCTCTATTCCCTACGTATTGAGCTTCGTGACTGTATGTACTAGGCTGTGCTAATAAAATGATGCCGGTGTGTTATTGAAGATGACATTGATTATGTTAACTATAATGAATATAATGATGATGACGTTGATAAAAAGTACTGCTTAATGAAATGCTCTCTCTTAAATCAGCTTCCGAATAATAAATATGTGTATACTTCTTTATCACAATTTATAGGAAAGCAGTAAAAACTTGGTTTCGCAGTAAACCTGTCTAGTCTCCGTCGAAGTGTTCCCGCAGCCTCGATGATATTGCCTAGTTACGATCCTTGTTGCACAGACGCACTGAAATATTTATAGCGGATTTACAGCGGGTTCTTCGGGTAGGTTATAGGGCGTTGTGTTACACTACTGCTATTCGAGATATCCCCGAAGGTAAATACACCGATTCGATGCAGAAATCGGCAACAAACTACTCGAGCAGAGTACGGTTCAATATTCTTCCGATTACGTCCTAAAATATTTTTCCTTACTGAATTCCGCAAGTATGCTTTATCAGGTCTCTGTTTTGATTTTCAAAAAAAAAATTGAGATCTTATATTAATATCAATAGCCTATGCAATGTACAGGTTTGAAATGAAATAACTCTGCAGGCTTTCAAAGCGAATAGCTCATTTTTATGCAACAAAAAAGTGCAATTATCGTCCGCACAGTTTGCCTGTATTTTCTGCTGTTTATCTCAGATTGATATTCCATCACGCTAGCCGCTTTCTCACTGATATACTCTGATATAGAGTTAGTAAATTTTGTTAGTTGAGTTAGTTTGTTCAAAGTCAACGTTGGTAATATAAATAAATCATTTGCTCCTCATAATGTGTGTAACAGATATGTAGAAGGACTGCGTTATTGGTATGCAGGAAAACAGAAAGCAATGTCATTTGATATACCAATGATATGACGTGGGCAGAAAAATCATTATGAGGACTGTTATTTTTGTAGTGTTATTGGTTACAACAAGAAAAACAAAGAATCAATTAGGTATCACTGCTAAATAATTGCACATTTTGTTTGCTGATCACGTCATCCAGAAACGTTCTGTGGCATATACATAAGGAGAGCTTTCAGATCCTTTACTTTATCAGAAGTGAGCCATCAAGAGTTTCCTATGTCATTATTAGACTTCGTTGAATTGCCACACGCAGCATGCAATCAGGTTGCCGATTTACGGTAGTATAGAAGAGGTGAGACACCTCCCGGTCTCGTAGTATAAGCAGTTCACGTTAAGAGTTATGACCGGTCCAAATAGATAGAGCAGCTACAGCTAATGTATACCTATGTAAGCACTTGTTTTTGCATTACTGTGGTTGGAATAGTCAAAGCTTAACATTATTTGTTCAGTGCAGACAAGAATTCAATCAAACATACTACAATGAGAGTGTTGCCCCTGGAATACCCTTACTCCCGCAGCCAGTTTGACCCGTTGGAAAACGGGATTGGATGCTGTTAATTATTATGCAGAATATTACGGCAAAATAATGGAGGTAACTGATGCATTGGATAGCACAGACAGTTCTGCTGTTGCAGCTGTAAAATCATTGCCTTCTGAACAGCTATTGGAAGATATTCTATTCATTGATTCTAATTTTAAAATCGTGTCCAAAAGCATCATCCTGTTAGAATCGTCTAAACTACAACTCTCAGAAGCCCTTAATATAGTGTATAAAGTATCACAAACCGTTATCAAAAATAACAATTCACTAATTTCAGAAAAAGTGAAATGTAAGTTGATAAACATTATTGCTAAAAATTCACAACTTCGTACTATAAATGATGTACTATCAGGTCGCGACAAGACGTCTGAAGTTGGTGTACTAAAAAGTAGTGACTTTCCGTTCTTCAAATATGCACCTATTACATCATGTGATGTTGAACATACATTTATCCATATAAAAACTGTTTGAGTGACCATCGGAGGAGGTTCACTTTGCAGTCGTTCAAAATGTACGTAACTCTTCACTGCAATGCACATATTCAAGGATGATGTGAGTATATTACATTACATTTTAGGAGTTAATATATCTTACTACAAAATAATTGTGTATTTACATGTTTAGTCATTTCCTACTGCAATGATCATTCATTATATTTCTTGAATGCAGGATACAGGTTTTATTGTAACCGCAGTATACTGCTCAGTGTTTACATCAGAGGCATACCCATCCGTTCCACGGTCCCTTCTCCTACAGTCTATACCGCGTGAATAGTAAACCTTACGATTCTCGTGGCAATTCCACGAAGTCTAGTCTTTATGAATTTGACAAATCTTACCAAAAATGACACAGAGCAATGGCAGTACCTAGACACACAATAAATGGTGCATTTATTACTTTTTATATAAGCACGAGAATGACATATTTATTTCTCATCGTATGAAAGCTGCACTTATAATTTTTCCTGAGAAAAATTCCATTATCGTCAGCCGAGTTCTAACCAGAGTCCTATGGGTCCAGAGAAAAATTTATACTTAAAGACTACACATTTGGGGGCATGCCTCAGATATTATAAAAATACTACTGCAATGAAATACTTAGGATAATACTGAACAAAAATTATAAAACAAAAATTTGTAGACCTTCATTTTATTATGTCCAACTTTAATTTACATTCATAATAATTTACAGAATTATAAAACAAGGCCACAAATGCGTAGAATCAGTATAATAAATCAATCAAACGTTGATGTACTCAACTGGTGTAACTACATGGTTTATTAATGGAATTATATATTGTAAAAATATTCTGTAGCAGTTAGAGATCTAACAAACAGAATTTTTAAGCAAGTTATACAGAAATGGCTAATTGTAAAACCTTTCAATAGTATTAATGAATTTATATAACTTAGTATGAGATGGATGCGTCTTCCTTTTGAATATACAGGGACATCATTTTATTTTTACTTCAATTTTTGTTGTACCTGAGTTTATGAATGTACCTCACTCCCATCCCTTCTACTAATGAAGTTCAACAGTCCTACACACAGATCCAAGACCTCATATACAGTCATAGTAGCCTTACGGTCATAGTAAACAATACGTTCCAAAAATATGTTCGCATTTTCCAGTGACGAAAGAGCTTTCAATACTGAATCATTTTCGCACAGGTGTCGTTGTCCATTTGCCTACGTCGCATCCCGGTTTCCCTCACCTGCACCTATTCGCCTCTCTGTAAAGGCTAGTGGTTGGGCTGTCTTAGCTCTTTTCTGAGTACATTCATTTCTGTTAGGAATTGGACGTCTACGTAATATTATACCCATACAATTTTTTAAAATAACTTAAATAAAAGGGTCTCGTTAAGTAATTAACTGACACGTGATTTACTCCCTTTCTACAATCCTGCGACAAAACCACTTGGTCGGACAGTAGATAGCATGTCTGAGTAATTTTATCTTTTCAGATTGGGCAGAAATAAATATTAAATTTGAAATACGTAAAGTACTCTCTTATAGAGTAGGTACAGAATTATTTCTACATGCGTTACTGATACGAAGTACGAACCTGGTAATTGGAATTACATACAATAGTCTATAGTGCGATAATATGCACATTAGAACTGAAGCCTGTATCGAAATGAACGGCCACCATTTTCAAAATTATGTTTAAATATCCATATTATGATTATTTTTCAATTTAACGTTATTCTCTATAGTGTACGCTAATATGCTGTAGACAGTATGATATGCACTGCATAATAAATACGTCCGCATGGATAGCTCAGTTAGTGAGTAAAAACACTCATTGTTAATACTGTACTGTATTTTGATTAAACAAAAACCTAATGAAAATTATCAAACTGAAAAGCGTGATATTTACTAGTTTACGTAAATGGAAGAACTACTTTTCTTCCCTCCTATACCTAGTAAAGTGATTTGTTTGTATATTATGTCAGTATCATCAAACTCCAGCCGTGGAAGGGGGTAGCAAACGGTGTTTTCTCAGTCGTTGATCCAAAGGTATAAGCAGGTTAATATTAGAAATGTTGGTAAAAATAAAATGATGTCCCTGTATATCTTGACAATATCATTTTCAGCTTTTCATATACTGATCTCTGGAAAATAAAACTTATTATTATTATTATTATTATTATTATTATTATTATTATTATTATTATCATTATGTCCATTACAACACTTAAACACATTATATGACACTTCTTGCACAATAAGAAACATTTTTATAGGTCACGCAAGGAACGATTACCGGAAAGCAGTGGTGGCGTTACTATTCCTGTTTTAACGTGTATGCAGGCACGCCGAGGGAACAAGAGGTACGGGTCCATCCAAGTACTGCCTCTTCCAAGAAGATGAACAGGAGGGACATCACCTATGAAAATAAAGAGAGTAGCAAGAGAAAAATCCGAAGCGACTTAAATGGGCAGCATATATTTACGAATAAAATAATGGGGAACGCTCCATCACTACATAATAAAATAAACTAACTTGGAACAAGACACGTATTCACAAGCAGTAGAACTGAAACTAAAACCGTAATGTAACTATCACAACGCAAGACTGATCCTATCGATGCCATTTCTTTTCCGTCTTTACTCTTGAATAGTCTATCATTCAAGCTATCTCGTGACCTTTCCTTTCGTCCACTCTTCCTTATTGCAGTGTTTCGTTCGAATTCTTGCCGTCGGAAATCTCTGCTTGCGATTCTTATAAAAATATTACAGCGGCCATCAGCACAGTGCACCCTCGGGTTAGCGTCTCTTACCCAGGTATAAGACATTGCACTAGCGTCCATCCGTGGCTGCTAGCGAGTTTGCTTTCTATTTCTCTCTTCTGCACGCATATTGAAATACATAACTTACCCCTTACCCATTTCAGCGAATGAAATGCTGATGAACACTATATTATAACATTAGTCTTACTATTCATTGCGTTTTGATTTATACAGAAGACAATTTTATATGAAATGGATGTCTATGTAATAGAGACCTGCAAAACTGCGCACACAACAGGTTTAGATTCGACCGGTCGGAGCTACAACCGGCTACGATGAACATCGGGTCGAATACTCGGTTGTCGAGCGGTTACGCCTGATGTATTGCAGAGTAGACAGAACATCAGGCGCACTTACATGAAAGTAACGTTTTTCGAGTACACAACAGGAGTAACAAGGAAATTCACGTCGTCTTATTGAAAAAAGAAAGTGTTTGCAAGTATTCTTACAGTTCATTCGACACTATAACACATATATTTTCTTTATTATTCTGACCTTGCAGTAACTTTATAAGTATCGTGTATATTTTAAACTTTTAGAGCTTTACTAATGAAAGTTGCTTATAGATATGTTAAACAATGTTATAGTTTTTCACAGAACAAGACGTGCACAAGCCATGTACATTCTTCTTACAAATAAACGCTATATAGCTGGCGTTTTTCTGTACCAGTATTAAACAGTATACGTCATAACTTCATCATTTGATTACGTCGTAACTCTTTCTCGTCACATATTGACTGAATCTTGTTCGATTTATATAACCCAATGATCGATATTACATAAGTTCATGTAAGATCGCGAATTATTTAGAACACAAATCTCACACAGAAAGAAATGGTAAGGAGGAAGAAAATACGATCTGCAAATAACACCAGGTACATTTCATCATACAATAACTCTTTAACATTTTCTCAGTATACAAACAGAGTAATAATGTTGAAGGATATTTATTTTGTTTAATTACAAAAATATGTTGCTTCAAATAGGAATACAAATAATTTGACACTTTGATACATTTATTTTTGTATTTCGAACTTGCGGTAATTTGACTAGTAACAAATAAATGAACAACGGACACAGTGACATCGAAGGAAATAGACGTAATGTATAATGTGAAATATCATAATGTAAACATATTCAAAAATATAATTACAATTCATTACAAAACAAAATAGGAAATAAGTACATACAGTCCATTATGACGTTTGTACTTTAAACTAAAAAAAATGTATAGGTCTACCTCTAAAACAATAGTTGAATCCTTTTTAATTATTCTAAGCAGTTGCAATATTATTTATTAAGAAATCAATTTAAAAAGATAAAGAGTAATGTTATTTTAAACAATACCATTACTTTGGCTCCTAATGGTTGTTGTTCTGTACAAAATAAGTATAATTTACACATTTCTAAACTACGAATAACAAAAGAATAGCAAGGCTTAGAAACAAATCATTCTGTATAGAAAAGATCTACTTCAGAGAAAACAAGTGTCATTCAAAGAACTATTTTATTGCACACGTGCTAATATCAACTATTTGATGTTCACAATTATTATTAGGGCCTGTTATCATAGACTACATGATCAGAGTTGACTTCTTGTGTTTATGTATTAATAAATCTGTTTTACTAGTCTAAAGTTACGCTCGGTGGAAACACTTATTCATGATGGCCAATATTCGTTTCACAAGTGTTGCTAGAGAGGCTAGAGTTGTTTGGTGATCTTTCCACCAATTTATTATGTAGAAAATGAAATAAGCATAATGTATAATGTGAGATATAAGTAAATAAATCCAAAATAGAATTACAATTAATCACAAAACATAAAATTAAATAATTATTAACTCTAAATGCATTCCTCCAAAACAGTAGAGCTATTCATATACAGGGTAGAAGTGAAATAACCCTGCAGATTGACGGGGCGATAAGGTTTACTTAAATGAATGGAAAACCTATATTACGTTTTGTGATTAAATGCACGGTTATTAGAAAATTGAGTTGGAAGTTTCAGCAGTCTAGCAACATCGCCGCTAGTTGCACACTGCTTTTTCTTCTTGTAATACTGATGTAAGACGTCAACGAACTCAGGTCTGTCTCCCTAGGTCAAGCATGACAAAGTGGGCCATAGATAGTATTTGAGATAGCTGTGGTTCGACTTTTCTACAGTGGCCAGATGATTGACAACTCACTGAGAGTTCGATTGCTCGAAAATTAGTTGCTAGACTCTAATCATAGATTGGTTGTAGTATGTTTCAGAAGATATTAAGTTGTTTTTGTTTTAGTTTTGCTATTGATTGAGTTTACTGTTTTTTAAAGTGTGTCATTACTGTAATATTATAATTTAGTTTTCTAGTGCAAGCAAAAATTACAAGCTTGGTAATTTGTGGATACCGAAAGTTTTTTTTTCTGCAATTTACGCTTTACAACGTCTGTAGTTTCAAGCTGCATGCTGTTTGTTCCTCTTGATGATCCGCAGTTATAATATCTGGATGGTTCACTGTGATCTTCCTTTTATACGCTAGAGCTTCCACCCACAGAGAGATCGAATCAACTCGAATACTCGTTAAACCGAATACTGAGGCAGTACGCAAGCAGATGTACTTCGCATACTGCCTATAACGCCAGGCGTTCAGTAGCGCTATGTAGGGTTTCTTCGGTTACAACCGGTTTTGCAGGACTCTACTATGTAACGTTCATCCTAATATTTCGGGTCTTATATTATAATAATATAAAGGTAAATAAGTCAATAGGTACATAAATAAATAAATAAATAAATAAATAAATAAATAAATAAATAAATAAATAAATAAAACTGAACAGATTTAAGTCGTATGTAGAGAACCTAACGGCTGATGTAGGTAATATCAGGTCTCATTAAATTCTCACATTTTTTTTATCCAACTGAAGAAACGCGAAATATCGCAATTTCGAGATTTACAATACGGGTTTAGAATAGGTTCGATTATGAAACTCCGGCACGAACTGATGGATGTTAGATGAGTTCGAGATAGCACTCAAGCACGCAGTTATTCAATAGACTTGACCTTCACTCGCATTATCGTACTTTCAGACCGGCTTATATTCCATCATCGTCTGTAATAGCAATAGTAACACTGGCCCACTTGAGGCCGCCGCGCTGCCCAGTCTGCGTAGTCAGCAATAATTTGACGGCAGCCGCTGACACGTCCGAACGGTGGACTCCAGTACCCCTTTTGAAGTGCTTGTAGGCCTACCAGGGGCAGACGAGCTGCCGCTTGTGATCCTCATGAGTCATGACCATGGGTGGGCAACTCGTGCTCTCAAAGTGTCAACACAATCTCAGTGCAGGTAGAACGGACTCTATACTAACTGTACTGTATGTGTGCGGTTCTTTCAAGACACAAGTTCGATCGCGTCTGCAGTAAGTAGCGGCTCGTTTTAAATGAAAAACAATATAATTCCCAGATCATTTCCCTTTAGTTACGAGTAAAAAGAGAAATTTTTTTATTATGAAGAGAGGTAAAGCTTGTATTCTATTACACTTCCTTACGCAAGACATTTTATGTTACAAATAAACAGTGAAGGCTTTAGTAAAGAAATACTGTCTGCATCTGCTTTAGAACAGCTAAAGGTAAAAATGAAATATCAACAAGGTGAGACTGATATCAAATATCATTAGCACATTGTGCGTGCGAGTTACAGAATTGCACGACATATAATCGACTAGCTAAGAACATTTATGGATAAATTTGAAATGTGGTAGTATCATGTAGAACATAGACAACTTCACTTTCTTTTACTATAAACTATCTTGAAGAGTGACAAGAAAATCTTCTTATCAAATATAAGACCCTACTTCAAGACCTATAGCAGAATTCACTGCTAAGTTTGGAGAAACAGCGACAATTGACAAGGAATCGAAATTTTCCTGAAATCTTTTTGGCTTACACCGATAGAAAATCCTGAAAATTTATAGCTTGAATTAATAAATCTACAGAACAGCACGCCACTCAGATTCCAGCAAAATCAGGGATCGAACTATTCGTAATGTTTCCTAAGTCAGAATTTCCAAATATACTCTTTGCTTCCATATATACTATATATGCTTGAGGTAGAGTTTAATACAAGAAAGAAGTGTAAAAGCTCACAAGGAAAAGAAAGAGCTCAGAACTAAGATTATTTCATCTGCCTTGATATGTACGAGTAAAAAATACCTCCTTGAATTTGTTATTGTTTGCGAATACAGACTATTGCCTTTCTGAGAGCAGAGAATACTCTTTAATGTATAAAGACTTGTAAATTCTAGAGTTCTACGTTTCAAATACGACATATAATAAGAAATATTAACAAATAGTGTAATAATAAATAAGTGTTGCAGCTACGGTATATTTATTGTATCTTGAAAAGGTTGTATTCAGTTTGTGTTTCCAGTACTAAACTAATTTACAAGCTAGAAAATAATATAATTTTATGTGTTCAGGTATAGTCTGTCTAAAATTACTATAAGTATTGTACCATGCGTCATTCTGAAATTCAAATCATGGAATAGATATCACGATCACCTGCATGAGCCGCCAGAGCGCACCGTGGCTTTTGCAGCGAAACTACAAACAACTTGTAACTGCTGCGGCTGGCTCCGTCTGCCTTTCTCTCTTTCAAGGTTTTTTTCGCACTTTGGGAGCACGATTTGCCCATCCATGGTCATGACTGTGAGTGATCGCTGACATGAGCAAGCCATTAGCCAGGTTAAAACTCATGTCGAAAACATGTCACAATAAGCATATGGAAATTAAAATATAGCTACTAATCATTTTAATAAGGTAATTAATAATTTAGGAATGACAGTCTTATGTATATATATATATATATATATATATATATATATATATACAGGGACATCATTTTATTTTACTTCCATTTTTATTGTACCTGCATTTCTGAATATACTTCACTCTCACCCCTTCACTAATGTCCTTGCTCTCGTCAGACACACAAACTTACGGCCGCTGTTGCATTCTAAGTCTTCAAGCAGTGAAGTAAACACTGCAGTGTATAGTGTGTTTCATAAGTATGATTGCGTTTTCTATAGAAGAAAGAACTTATATTAATAATATCGTACTAAAAATGATATTCAAGAAACGATAAATTCAATTTCAGAGAATATGCTTCAAAATGTTTTTAATAATATGCGTACTGAATTGAAGCCTGCATTGCAATGAACGGCAACCATTTTCAGCAACTTGTTTAAAAATTCAGATTAGCTTTTTTTGAATTGAGGTGCTTAGAAGCAAAGGAATGCTAGTGACATTTGTAATAACATAAGTTAAGTGCATCCAGTGTAAGCAAAAGTATCTAAAATTTTACTGGCAAGGGGGTATTTTAATCGCATCACACATTAAAATTTAAACAAAAAATTTCACCGATTTTACGTAAACTTAAATATTTAAACCCCATTTTCTCAAAAGTAACTTAAATGCACTTACAGCCCTTTACTTATGACCCCCTCAATTTAAATGCACTCTCTATATTGTATGTTAACATCAATAATTAATATGCTAAATAAAGTAGACATTACATAACGAACATAGCCGCCTGAAAAGTTGAGTTTTTGAAAAAAATTGTTACTACTCTACTGTATGTTGATAAATTCCGTAAAAGTGATGATCAAACTGAAAATTGTAATATCGTATTTCCCTACAACATAAATGGATACACTACTTTTCTCTCCTCCTATACCTAGTAAAATGATTTGTTTACATATTGCACTAGTAACATCAAACTCCTGTAATGGAAGGGGGCAACAGTGCTTCCGAGTATAGCCAGGTTAATGTTAAAAATGTTGGTAAAAATAAAGTGATGTCCCTGTATATATATATATATATATATATATATATATATATATATATATACATATATATATATATATATATATATATATATATATATACTGGGAAATAATTTTATTTTTACTAACATTTCTAATATTAACCTGGCTATACCTTTGGCGGCTGAGAACCGGAAACACCGTTTGCTACCCCCTTCCATCTTCCATGACTGGAGTTCGATGATTACGGCGTAAAATACAAACAAATCACTTTACTAGGTATAGGAGGGAACAAAAGTAGTTCATCCATTTACGTAAACTAGGAAATATCGCAATTTTGAAGTTGATAATTTTCATTAGGTTTTTCTTTAATCAAAATACAGTACAGTATTAACAATAAGTGATTTTACTCACGAACTGAATTATCCATGCGAACGTATTCATTATGCTGTCTACACATTAGCGTGCAATATACTAGAGAATGAAGTTTAATTGAAAAATAATCCTAATATGGATATTTAAACACATTTTCGAAAATGATGGCCGTTCATTTCGATACGGGCGTCCACATCTGTGGAGTAACGGTCAGCGCGCCTGACCGCGAAACCAGGTGGCCCGGGTTCGATTCCCGATCGGGGAGTTACCTGGTTGAGGTTTTTCCGGGGTTTTCCCTCAACCCAATATGAGCAAATGCTGGGTAACTTTCGGTGCTTGACCCCGGACTCATTTCACCGGCATTATCACCTTCATCACATTCAGACGCTAAATAACCTTAGATGTTGATAAAGCGTCGTAAAATAACCTACTAAAATAAAAAATACAAAAAAAATCGATACGTGCTTCAGTTCTTTTGTGTATATTATTGCATTCTAAACTATTGCATCTAATGCCAATTACCAGTTTCCTCCTTCGTACTAGTAACCCATGTTGAAATAATTCTGTACCTAATCTATGAAAGAATACCATACGTACTGTAAATTCAATCTTCACTTCTTCCCGACCCGCACAGATAAAATTACTCAGAATGCTATCTACTGCAGTCCAAGTGGTTATGTCGCAGGATCGTAGAAACGTTGGAATCGGGGCCCTTTTATTTAAGTTATTTTAAACAGTTGTATAATATTACGTAGACGTCCGATTCCTAACAGAAATTAATGTTTTCAGAAAAGAGCTAATACAGCCCAGCCACTAGACTTTACAGAGGGGCGAGCAGAAGCAGATGGGGGAAATCGGGATGCGACGTAGGCAAACTGACGACAGTACCTGTACGTAAATATGATTCAATATTAAAAGCTCTTTCGTCACTGTAAAACGCGAACATATTTCTGGAACGTGCTATACTCATTAACTCAATACTGTTTATTATATGCGGCCTTGGTTCAGTGTGGAGGACAGTTGGAACTTCATTAGTAGAAGGGGTGAGAGTGAAGTACATTCAAAAACTCACGTACAATAAAAATTGAAATAAAAAATAAATCATGTCCATTACATATTTTCATTCCTAAGTGATATAGTGTTAAAAGTTTTGTAATCAAGATGTATAAAATAATAATTTCTTAATTTAGTAACAATTGTAATTAAACACTTGGCTTCTGAATTCCTAAACATAAGAGTAGGCCTAATGATCAGCAGCTGATGAAGTCTGCATGTTTTTTAATGAATAGTGTCGATATTGCGTCACATAGACTAATGTAAACATTCATTACAATCGCTTCATCTCGCGCTCTTCATCCCGTGAGTAAGAAAAATACTAAGCCTTCGCGACAGCAGTGACTTTTCAGAGTTTTCAGGGACGACGCACACTTCTTTGACATCATTCTTGTTATAGGTAGCAGAGGAGAACCCAGCAGTAAAAGACGAAGACTCTGTAACATAGGCCTACGCTACGTTTTATACTTCCACAGCTCTCCCAAGTCAATAAACCTACAAATATGCTTGATAAGGTGTATACAGAGTGGAAGTAAGTTATTAATGTGGATATTTTACGTGCTTATTCCTTGGAAAGAGTTATGTATGTATGTATGTATGTATGTATGTATGTATGTATGTATGTATGTATGTATGTATGTATGTATGTATGTATGTATGTATGTATGTATGTATGTATGTATGTATGTATGTATGTATGTATGGCCTGATTCACATCGGGGATAGTTTACAACTTTACAGAAGTCAAGTACTTGAAGCCTCTAAACTTGACGCCATAATTGTGATAACCCGAAGTGCCTAAATTTGAAACCATGTTCCAAACTTGAAAGACGCGCGCAGAATATTGTATTGTTGGAGGTGTAACGTTTTAAGGTTTCTTTTTTGCCTTTTTGCGAACCACTTCTACATTATTGTTTTGGAAATCTTGTCCCTTAGGTTTCGTAACAAGCTTTTATTACGACGCTGTATCAACATCTAGGTTATTTAGCGTCTGAATGAAATGAAGGTGATAATGCCGGTGAAATGAGTCCGGGGTCCAGCACCGAAAGTTACCCAGCATTTGCTCGTATTGGGTTGAGGGAAAATCCCGGAAAAAACCTCAACCAGGTAACTTGCCCCGACCGGGATTCGAACCCGGGCCACCTGGTTTCGCTGCCAGACGCGCTGACCGTTACTACACAGGTGTGGACTAATAATGAAAATATATTCATGTTATAATAATAAGAGAAAAGTGCAGTACGTGTAATTAACTTTGTTAAACCTGTATTTCGCTTTTCGCAATTGGCATTACTGAATAATAACATCGAATTTCTTTATTGCAGTAATCGATATTCATCTACGAGTATTTCAACTTCACAATGTCTGAATAGGTTTAAGTATTCGTTAATATACAATTATTAACATTTTGTGATCGAATTTTAGGGATATATTATTTAAATTTTTATTTTATTCACGAAATAGTCCTCATAAATGTCACTCGAGGTCTGAGATTTCCCAGATAAATCTCAGACCTCTCGTGACATCACTACAGATAATTTTACTGTTGCCGTCCACACAAGAAAACTGCTCCAATGTGTGTATACATTTTCGACAGTAGCATGTTATAAGGCTTCTTCAATATAAAAAGGAACTGAAGGAAGCATTTTACGAAGTTTCCTGCCTAACTGAACCGATCAATTTCTGGGATAACATTCTCAAAATTATCATTTTCTTTAATTTTGGGTCTAATCAAGTGTAAGGGTTTTGCATATAAATCACTTGTCGCCTTTCTTTTCAAAGTTGTAAGAATTTTTTTTTTTTAGTTTCAATTATATATGATGAAATGTATCATTGTCATTATATCCTGTTTTATCACTCAGCGTTTATCTATTTCTCATGGTCTGTTTTACTATAAACTTCCATGTTTTTCTGATACTCTTGATTAATTCAAAATCCATATGTATAATATTTTAACACGTGTATATACATATTTATGTAAAACTCTAAAAGAACATTTGTTTATAAAATATTAACACGTAAAATACACTTTATTTAAATCTTTAAAAGTGCATTTGTTTAAAGTAAATCCAGTAAAGTGCTTTGGGTCTATGTAGAAGCCATGTTAATTCCCTAATCATCATAAAAATGAGGAAATGCGCTACTATACACTACCACTAACACGTGTCTTTGCCTATGAGATAGGCTACGGTAGCATACACCATACAGCATTGCTAAACCAAGCATGTTAAATTCTGAACGTTGTACATATAATATAGAATGCCAAAAATAATAAAATGAAGTTATAAAACGATGTTGAAATGTATGTGATTAAGCAACATTGTTTTGTACTTTAATACCAAATTCATACGTCAATAAAAACTCCTTAGCTTTACTAGTAATTATACACAAAGTCCACCGCTGTGGAGTAACGATTAGCTCATTTGCTTGTGAAACGAGAGGGCCCGGGTTCAAATCCTGGCTGGGACAAGTTCCCTGGTAGGGATTTTTCGGGGTTTTCCCCTCAATAAATTGAAGCAGTATTGCTAAGTAACTTTCGGTGTTGGGTCTCGAACTCATTTCGCCATCATTAATTCACATATCATCATCCTCATCATCATCCATACAATATCCCGGGTTCAGTTCGTGGTGCAGCATGCTTTACTTGTACAAGAGCGTGGTCGTTCGGCTACTCAATCATTCACAGAATAGAAGTGGTAACCGCAATAAACCTCAGGCTGCAGTACCTCCTCCGTAATAGAGGAAAAAAACTATATACAAGAAAATCTCCTCATTATCTTGTGGGTAACTGTTCTGCATAATTTCCCAGTTGTAACAAATAAATATAATTAATCTGGGACCTTCACTTCTTTCTAAAATAAAAATATGTAATAAAACGTCGACTCACCATTATGTAGCACGGCGTGTTGCAATAGTATATTATGAAACACGTCCATTATGTTATATTTCTTGTATGAGAGTATTATAAAACAACTAGCCGTACCCGTGCGCTCCGCTGCACCTGTTAGAAATAAATATAAAGTAATTACATAATTTAAATAGGACGTTTGATCCAGGGAACAACTTTTACAACAGCGCAAGATAATCTGCTTCGCTCATTACCCAATTTTTTTTGCATTGCATTTATTACATATATATTTTATGTATTTTAACACGATTCAATTGAGCATAGTTAAAATTTGAATTATAAAATAATGGATTGCTAAGCTAACGTACTATTACTGCATACTAAATCAATACACTCTCGTTGTTCGTTAATTCTCTGAGATAAACATTATTTTAAGAAATAAAGGAAACGAATACACAGAATAGCCTATCAAGTTTTCTGTGCATAAGAAGCTATTTTAATCTTACCTGTTCTCAATTCACTCAGAAGTTACTGTAATAACATTATAGCATTATGTCCATACAGAGAAACTACACTTTCCAATGGTGAAATAATAATTAATTATACAAATCGGTTAATTTAGCTTCTGATACTACTTCATACAAACACAGAAACATTCTCTGTAGTCTATGTTTAATAGCTTTCGATTGTTGATGTCCAAGGCCCCTGTTTCGATTGTTGTTGTACAAGGCCCCTTATAGACGAAGTCATATTTTGTTCTTAATTCATTGCACAGTCTTAGATGGCGTTATTTTAATTTTAAAACTCATTTATCTCATTAAATATCAGTCCTATCAAAATTTTGTAAAGAATAAAACTTATCGGAAATCATTTTTAAAGATACTTTTGTTATGTAACATTTTTCACAAAAATCAATAATAAGCGAGATATTTCGATTTATTTAATTCAGGCTCCCTTATAACCCCCCTTTTAAATAAAGTATTTTGAATGCCATATAGCCTAAAATCTAAGTTACAACGAACTTAATTTATATCCCAATTTTCATATAAATCGGTTCAGCCATAATCGCGTGAAAAGGTAACAAACATACAGACAGATTTCAAACAAAAATTTCAAAAATGCGATTTTCTGTTTCAGGGTGGTTAATTATATATGCTAGGACCAATTATTTTTGGAAAATCAAAAATTACCAGAAAAATTTCGGCTACAGATTTATTATTAGTATAGATTAATAAAAAAGTAACACCAAATTTGTAATGATTGGTAGTTTGATGTCATGGTCTATGAAGAAATACGTTGCTATGACAATAATGATGTATTAAATACTATACCATGGCAAATCGTTTCATAATTTTAACTTTTTGGCACAAGTTATGCCGTGATTATAGAAATCATGACGTTCTAGTTGGCATGGTGTTATTTTACGGCTCTGGTACAGTAATGTGGCACAATTAGAGGTCTGCATCGGACGTTTTCGCTCGAGCGCCAAGTAGTTCATAGCATAATCCGATAGGTAGCGCACATGCATGATGAGTAAAATTGTCGCGAGCGATAAATCCTCTAACGGTATAAACCGAGCGTTAGACATTAGTTCTTGTTACAGTGATGAACTATGTGGTAACATCATAGATGTTTATCATTTCAAAACTTTGCAGTGTTTATAACCTCTCCATAGTACAACTACAAAACTTGCTTTAAAATGTAATATAATTGTTGTAGGTTTTTCTTTTTCCACACAGGAGTGATTTTGTTTTTGCCACATCTGATAGATCTTATTGGATGTAAATGTAATTATTATAAACGGAGAACACAATCACGATAATGCAAGAACTGTATCAAGTTTTCTAGTAGTAATAATAATAATAATAATAATAATAATAATAATAATAATCTCCAATAATAATTAGTGTATCAATCTTTGCGTCTGTAAGAGTTGTGCAGTATGATTATTCGTTTTATTATATTTTCTGTGACTTTATCTCTGTACTAATCATCATCATCATCATCCTTCAAGAATTAGGCCTCTGTAGACCTGTTTCGGCCCCATCTAGCAGTCTTCTTAAAGGTCTTCCTGGTCGACGATGTCCTCTAGGTTTATTCTGTCCTTATACTGCTTGTTTGAGGCTTGAAAGTAATGTAATTTTTCCCTAAGATAGGTTACTAGCCTTATCGTTAGGTAGTCCAGTAGTGGGGCTGCCACTTTTAGCCTCTGGACAGGCTTGTAATGCAGCATTTCCTCTGCATTTGATGAAACAGTTATACCGCTGTGACTCGGTCGCCATTTCCTCGTTGGTAGAAACAGGGTGGACCACGGGAAGGTGAGGATGGCATTTGGATAGGAGAGGCTGTATGTTTCGCGTCACTATTCCTTCTTCACCCCTCTGTACTAATATTGTTATTAATCTACTGCTATATCAATAATATTTTGTAAAACGTTTCTACATTGTCGCAGTATATAGGCGGAACACTCTGTATGGATCTATCATATATATGTGATAAATCAAATACTGAATAATTTTTAATTAGCAATAATAACTGTATATCGAAGTTTTTCATACTATTTTATTTTTAACTTCATGTTCCTGTTTTGGTACGTTCCATTAGACTGTCCCATTAAACGTTTGTCATAAACGCTGATAATAAAGTCTTATTTTTACCGTGTGAGCAAAACATATGTGTATCTTACCTGTCGCCTTCCATACAAGATAAGACATGCCGGTGAGATGACCTTATACTGTGCCTATTTATTACGAACGTATCACGACCGGTCGTATCTCACTCGAGAGTGCGACATTCGACCGACTTCAAGCGAACGATTTAACTCCAATGCAGCACTCTGTGGCACATTATGCACGATAAAGACTGGTTATAATGCTGGAGTACAAAAAAAAAAAAAAATATGTTTTTCCTGATTTCTCTTATCCCTATAAATTCCTCACAAACATCTTCTACTTTCACCTTTTCAGCCCTATGCTTGTGTAGCACCCGACAGCGGTAGGCGAAACTAATAAAGTGCACACCAACAATGCATCTTTGCTTATTAAAAATAATTTGTTATTTACTGCTTTCTTAAGCAATCCGCCACGTATCACGATAATAATAATAATAATAATAATAATAATAATAATAATAATAATAATAATGAAAACATGACAACAAATTATTGGATGGTCTCGGGCCCCATAGGCTCATATAAGTTGGCGCCTCTTTCGGTAATATTAAATTATTAAAAACAGCTAACTTCCATGTCTGCATGGGCGTGTTGCGCAGTGGAAGTCTTCAATTCGGAAGTAGTAGCCATGTCCCTTGCAACCTCCGAGGCCGCATTCATTGGACAAGCGCGTTGCACCATCCGAAAGCCTCACACGCGTTTTCATTCATGTTAACGACTCTACCCAGAAAACGGGGCGCACAGAACTTCCTGCGAGAGCTGCTCACGCGCCGCATAAATATAAAAACCAGGTAGTGCGTGGGATTTACTAATTAGCTCAATAAACAGAAGCAATCTTTACAATGTTGCCACCAAAGTTTCAGACATTAAAGGCTGAACAAATGACATAGCCGAAGGAGCGTATAGAATAGACATTGAGTAGCAATGCTTCAAATGACTGACACATGGAAACTATTACAGAAACATTAAACCTATAATATCGCCGATATTAGAGCACGAAATCATATACAAAGTAACAGCCAGCAATATATTCAAAAGTTACAATCAAGCTGCGGATTTTTAGGCACTAAAAACAGTTGAAATAGGCAGGCAAAATAGGCATTCAAAATTCTAAAATTGGCATTTAAAAAGGCACTAACAAATTTATAATTCTCAACGGCTAACACGACTATGGCGTAGCATTATACACTACTTTCTATAGTAATGTTATTATAGCAGTGAATAATTAAATACTCGTCCAAATGTTGTAATGAGAACTGATGTCTATTGTCTGTAAGAATGTCCTTAAATTGGGAGAAACTTCCTTCCACTTCACATGAAATGATGGGGCATTACTTCAGGGATCGAATCCCAGCTGAGGACCAAACCAGTGGGAACGCAGTAATGTCATGTATTTTCCAATCAGTGCTTCTGATGACTTTTGCTTTGGCATATCTCCACGGTATACTTCACGTATTACAGCAGAAAACTCAACTCCATGCTCAATTCACGAACTCACAAAACGGATACACAGTTTAAAACAACTACCCTAGTCAACTACCACAGTGATTCATGCGGCTTTCGAAATACATTTTTCTTATTGGTTGATTTTATATTATTCGATTTCTCCGCGCTCTGCTGGCAGTAAAACGTAACACACAGAATCATCGATAGTTCTATATCACTTCCCTCTGCTAGATAAAAAAGAAATAAATTACAGGTTCAAAA
This sequence comes from Periplaneta americana, assembly GCF_040183065.1. Lineage (NCBI taxonomy): Eukaryota > Metazoa > Arthropoda > Insecta > Blattodea > Blattidae > Periplaneta > Periplaneta americana. The sequence continues at coordinate 63,874,549 of NC_091128.1, forward strand.
AATATCGATAGAATGATCAGTAAAGTCAAGTATAATATATAATACGGTTATTTAGGCAACTTTTAGGCATTTATAAGTAAATAGACAATTATAGGCACTATAGAATTCGCATATAATACAATATCTTAAAATGTGTATGTAACCTAAAATCTTCCGCCTCCAGGTTAAGGATTAAAATAGACATATAGGCATAAATCCGTAGCTTAGTTACAATTTAACAGATTTTGCCTTGGTTAACGACTTTCGTGTCTTTGATTGTGGAAATTAATATGTGTTTACATTAACATATATTTTTCGTGCAAATCTTCCTCCTAGTATAAGAAAAGTCGTGATTTTCTAATAATAATAATAATAATAATAATAATAATAATAATAATAATAATAATAATAATAATAATAATAATAATAATAATAAAATCCGTGGCGCTACAGTCCTTTAAAAGCCCAAACCAACTACGACAAGAAACATGACAAACACCACGAGAAGGATTACGATAAAAACCATGACATGGACCACGACAAGGATTACGACAAGGACTAGAGCCACGGAAAGGACTATTAGAAAGACAACAAGGACAACGATAAGGACCACAACAAAGATATCAATGACCTTCATATGGACCACGAAAAGGACAAAGATATGAACGACAAAGACCACAATAAGGATCACGACATGATCCATGGTAAGGAAAACGATAAGGATTACAACATGGACCACGACAAGCTTCAAAATAAAAGTCACAATAAGGACCTCAATATGGACCACTATAAGGATTACGTCAAGGACCACGATAAGGTTCACGACAAGAACAATAATAAGGATCACAACATGGGCCACGATAAGGATCACGACAAGGACCAGGATAATGATCACGGCGTGAACCACGACAAGTACTATGACAAGGATCACGATAAGGACTCCAACATGAGCCACGATAAGGATCACAGATATGGACCACGATTAACACCACGACAAAGATCACGATAATGATCACTACATGGACAACGACAAACAAAACAGGGATCACGGTAGGAAATACGACATGGACCACGATAAGGACCATGGTAAAAACAAGAAATACCACTATAAAAACCATGACAAGGACAACAAGTGGAAAAATAAAGAACATGACAATGGCAACAAGCATTATGATATGGACCATGGAGAAAACAACGTACCGCTCTAACTGTTGCGATAAAGATAAGGATCACGAAATGGACCATGATGAGCACCCCGACAATGATCAATGAGGATTACGAAATGGAGAATGATAAGTATCACGTATAAGAATCACGTCAAGAACCACGAAAAGACTATGATAAGAACCAACAAAGATTATGAAAGGACCAAGAAAGAATCAGGAAAGGGTCGTGATAATGACTGGGTCAAAGGTAAAAAGGACCACGACAAGGACCAAGCAAATACAAGGACTACGATAAGGATGACGATATAGGCCACGAAAAGTACTTTCATAGGGATCACTATAAGTTAAGGACCACGACGATGGTCACAAGGAGGACTATGATAGAGATCACAAGGACCACGATTGCAATAAGAACTATAAGAATGACAAGGACCACAACAAGGACAAAGACAAGGACAACGATAAGGACAAAAACAAGGATCACGATATGGGCAATGACGAGCACCATGAGAATGATCAAGAAAGAGACCACGACATTGGGTCACGATAAGGATCACAAGAAATAGGATTGCGATAAATATTATGAGATTGACAAGAACCAATATAGGACCACGACAATATCTAAGATAGGGACCACAATAAAGATCCCAACATGGACCACGACAAGCACCACGAGAATGATCACGAGAGAGACCACGACATGGGCCACGATAAGGATCACGACAAGAACAATTATAGGGACCAAGATTATTATGAGGACAATGACAAAGACAACAAATACCTAATGAGGGCATTGACAAAAAGCAGCAAGAAAGACGATAAGAACTATTAAATGCCAACAAGGACTACGATAAAGACAACAGAGATCAGATAAGGAACATTTCAAAGACAATAATTACCACGACAAAAACAATAAAGATCACCATAAGGACCATGACAAGGACCAATATAAGAAATGAGACATCGACAAAGACAAGGTCGACAAAATAACAATTATGATAAGGACAAAGTTCAAGATAAGGGTCATGATATGAACCACGATAAGAACCAAGACCACGATAAGGACCAAGACCACTATGAGGACCATAACAAAAGTAACAACTACCACGATAAAGATCATGATAAAGACAACAAGAACGATAAGGTCCACTGAAGTGACAAGGATAATGATAAGAACCACAACAAAGATAATAAGGACCACGATAAGAAACATGACAAAAACAACAGTGACCACGATAAGGACCGTGGCAAAGAAAACAAGGATCATTATAAGATCTACGGCAACAATCACGATAAGAACCACAAGTACTAAGACCGGATCATGACAAGAACAGTGATTCACGTGTTGATACTTAGGTCTATCGTAGTTCTTGTCATTTACTTTGATGTAATTCTTATCGTGGTCTTTGTTGTATTTATCAGATCCCTTATGCTGATCCTAGGAAGATCTCCATAAGTGTGGGACAAGTTTCAATGTTATTTTACGCACAGTAGTTCAAATGTTGACGTTATAAAATTATTTAAACTTAGGTAATATTAATTATAATTGTTCACGTAAAAGTACACAATTAATTTAGAACTCCGAATTCTTTTGCCCTTTCCTTCTCACTTTCTTACGGATCAGGCATCTGCATCAAAAATACACAAGTAGGGAAAACCTGGCTGACATGTTTCTGTTTTTCAGCTACGCAATTGTAAAGTTTCAGTCAATTACAATGCAATTATAATGAAAATATCATTCGCTCAAGAAGACGACACAGGATAAACAAAAACTCACTCACCTGATTCTTATGGAAGAGAGATAAGACTCCATTTTCTTGCTGAAATCGAACTCGATTTTCCTGATGCTCTATATCAGCCGTGGCGAAAATGTGACTCGCGAGAACATTGTGGCTCGCAATGATAGCTATGCATTTCTCTTGCTTCCTACCTCCCCCAATCCCCAACCTCTCACTCACTGGAGTCAAACTCCATTACATTTGTATTTGTCTCTGACCTGCGAGTGGTGTATCGTTGCAATGTCTCTCTCGAAACCATGAAAGTTTCAAGTAGGATGGGAGGACGCATTTTATTATTATTATTATTATTATTATTATTATTATTATTACTATTATTATTATTATTATTATTATTATTATTATTATTATTATTATTGTTATCTCTGTACGTCGATCCTTTTTCAGCAGATGTACGATTAATGCGGTTAGCTCTTCAATTTGAACTCACAGATTTACAATGTGATGTTAAATAAAAGCTAGCTGTAAGGACTTGACAAATGTTTAACTTTTCAAATCTTTGCCAAAAAATAAATATCAGAAGCTTCGTTCTTTCGCTTGTTCTGTTGAAGCCATGTTCGCTACAACTTACGTTTGTGAAAAATTATTTTCAACAATGAGAATAGTAAAAACCAAATTTTGATCACGACTGACAGATAAATACCTTCGTGATCAACTACGACTGGCAGTAAGTGAAATAATTCCTGATTTTGAAACTCTGTCGCAGAGACATTCTGAACACAGCTAATTTTAGGTTGTGATAATGTGTCCTATGTTTTCTTATTCATTCTTTTCTTCGTTACACGTACTAAACATTAGTTTGTAACCTTACACGGTATAAAATTATATTTAAGTACTTGACGTAAGAAAAATGAAAATCTGTTAATAAGTCAGACAGTTGCTTCACTTCACCTTCGGGTGGCCGCCTCCCTCCATAGGTTCTACGCACGTTGCAGGTTACACAGTGGCTCGGCGCACGATCACATTTTCGGCACGGCTGCTCTATATTATAAACTCCCTAAATAACCTGTGGGGAAAGGTTTCCTGCTGTTACGAAGATAGCTCCAATTGTGCTTCAGCTAGTGCAGGTGAAATTCGAGTATTTTACAGATTTCGCAATGCAAATATTATCAGATTTTTATTTGTAAATGTGTTCTGATTTAATATATCCATGAACCGGAATAATAAATAATGATATGTGACGAAAACCTTTGTATGCTTCAGTTTTCAAGTTACAGTATTTAAAACAACCTTTTCATGGTTACTATTGACACAAAAGTTTCTTATGGCAGTTGTTTCCTTCCCATTTCCTCCAGACTGATTTGAATTTTGCTAGTCGTTAATCGTCTAATGTTATACTATTTTCTTCAAAAGCAGCGATGTCTGGGTGTTCCCTCTTTTCTATTCCCTATTCTGATGTCTCATATTCATATTATTAGTGTTGTGTAGATTCATCTAAACCGATCAATTTGTTGCCCCCGTTTCGATGTGAACTTTTGACACAGTTTTCCCACATGCTTAACCACAGTTGACATTCTTAACTATGGGTTGGTAGTTTTGCTGTTTAAGGAGATTTCGTTATAATTTTACTATAATTTGAAACTCTATAATTGCACAGCTGGATAATAATAATGATAATAATAATCCGTGGCGCTACAGTCCATGAAGGGCCTAGACCGACCAGCCGGCTGCTGGCCTCACACCCACATGCCGAAGCAGAGGTGACGATCATACAACCAGAATGGAGGTATCGTGTGGTTAGCACCATGATCCCCCAGCCGTTATAGCTGGCATTCACAACCGGATTTCGCTACCTATCATAGCTCCCCAAGTGCATCACGATGCTGAGTGGGCACCGTTCCCATACACTGGCCGAAATTTCATGAGAAAATTTCTTCCTCCATGAGGACTCGAACCAGTACTCATTCCGTAACGCGAGTCCTAGGCTAGATGCGTTAGACCACGGCGCGAGACAATAATAATAATAATAATAATAATAATAATAATAATAATAATAATAATAATAATAATAATAATAATAATAAGTCCACACCTGTGGAATAACGGTTAGCGCGTCTGGCTACGAAACCAAGTGACCCGGGTGCGATTCCCGATCGGGGCAAGATACCTGGTTCAGGTTTTTTCCGGGGTTTTCCCTCAACACAATACGAGCAAAGGCTGGGTAACTTTCGGTGCTGGACCCCGGTTTCATTTCACTGGCATTATCACCTTCATCTCATTCAGACGCTAAATAACCTAAGATGTTGATAAAGGGTCGTAAAATAACCTACTAAAATAATAATAAAATAATAATAGTAGTAATAATAATAATAGTAATAATAATAGTAATAATGATAGTAATAATAGTAATAATAATAATAATAATGACTTATTTTATTTTACGTGCAGCGTTAAAGGCCTTGAGGCCTTCTCTTCCACTCAAGCACGTGTACAATTAATACAAGATGAGTCTGTAATTTATTTTCGTCGACAAGTTCACAAGTTTACATTTCACTTCACCATCTGACTAAGAAAAGTATGCAGCATCTGTAAAAATAGTAATATGCGTTACAAGAGCGGTATGTTGAAGTTTTCATGTTCGAGGAAAAGTTTGAAAAAGCGAAACGTAGTTGAGCTTTTTTAATTTCCGAGAATTGAAACAAAACATACCGCTCGTGCATCGTACATTATTTTGTGCGATGATCATTTATTACATACCTGAAAGAGGAATTTCTAATTAGTTGCAATGAAATCACCATCTTGGTTTCTGTTCAATGACGGCAAATTTGTAAAACAAAAATATCTATCTTCAACATTATTGCTTTAAAATGTTTTCTGTGTTTACTATACTCCAGCAAGCCATGATATACGTCTGTCTTCCCCCCCCCCCAGTCCATAAATGCGAACTTAAAACAAACGGTAAGGTTATGTAATGATTTATTTTTCATTTTAATATTTTAACAATATTATTTATATAACATATTACAGTAATAACATCGGCATCTGGAATCTTGTTGATTTTTTCACGGCTTCCTTAATGTTACTTGTATTACGAATGCAGTAACTTTAGTGGAGTTGTAGAGTTTACTTAATTTTTGCAAATATTTAAAAACAATAATTAACAGTGCAATTTAGGTGAAATTGCAGTGGTAAGTTTCCAATTTATAATTATTACTATATTGAACGTCTCTAAAAATAATATGTTAAAACCCTAAAGCAGTAAAATCAATATGTCACTTAAGCGGTAAGAAGAGGGAAATTGTTATGTGTGTTAGGTTGGGAATACTGAATGTGGAATTTTAGACTTACCGCGGATTGGTTTTGTGCGGAAACCAAGTAAATACGCACGATCTCGCACAAAGGAAATGTATTTTACTTTCAAAGTATGAATGAATAAAAACAAATAAATGATATTAGCCTATATATTTCCTCTTGAGTCACTCATGCATTGCTCGTGAGTTCCCTGGGGATGCGTGACCACTGTAGAATGGACCACACACAGGCTCTGGGTCAGACAGTGGGCATCCTGTGATGTAGTACATTGTCACTTCTTATTGGAGAGTAATTTATGGCGCAATGGAAGTAAAGCACGATATTTGTATACATAGGTGGTGGCACAGCGTCATGGCGTGATGTCAGTGTCACGATCACTTCCCTGAATGGTGACATGTCACATTGCTTCATTTTATTTGTATGTCAAGAATGTCTCCTTATGTCATTGTGCTTCCCTTTTTATTTCTCTTCAGCCAAAGCGGATATATTCCACGAACTAATAATCATAGGTCGGAGTTACTTTGGTAGTCATAATCTCGACAGATCTGCCGTCAATTCATACTCGAATACGGACATACCCATAACAGCCGCCACCACTGCAATAATAATAATAATAATAATAATAATAATAATAATAATAATAATAATAATAATAATAATGGTAATAATGATAATAATAATAATAATAATAATAATAATGATGAAAGTTCAGGATAACAGAGAGGGTTTGGAATTGAATGGGTTACATCAGCTGCTTGTCTATGCGGATGACGTGAATATGTTAGGAGAAAATCCACAAACGATTAGGGAAAATACGGGAATTTTACTGGAAGCAAGTAAAGAGATAGGTTTGGAAGTAAATCCCGAAAAGACAAACTATATGATTATGTCTCGTGACCAGAATATTGTAGGAAATGGAAATATAAGAATTGGAAATTTATCTTTTGAAGAGGTGGAGAAGTTCAAATATCTTGGAGCAACACTAACAAATATAAATTATACTCGGGAGGAAATTAAACACACAATAAATATGGGAAATGCCTGTTATTATTCGGTTGAAAAGCTTTTATCATCCAGTCTGCTATCAAAAAATCTGAAAGTTAGAATTTATAAAACAGTTATATTACCGGTTGTTCTTTATGGTTGTGAAACTTGGACTCTCACTTTGAGAGAGGAATATAGGTTAAGGGTGTTTGAGAATAAGGTTCTTACGAAAATATTTGGGGTAAGAGGGATGACGTTACAGGAGAATGGAGAGAGTTACACAACACAGAACTGCACACATTGTATTCTTCACCTGACGTAATTAGGAACATTAAATCCAGACGTTTGAGATGGGCAGGGCATGTAGCACGTATGGGCGAATCCAGAAATGCATATAGAGTGTTAGTTGGGAGGCCGGAGGGAAAAAGATCTTTAGGGAGGCCGAGACGTAGATGGGAAGATAATATTAAAATGGATTTGAGGGAGTGGGATATGATGATAGAGACTGGATTAATCTTGCTCAGGCTGGGACCAATGGCGGGTTTATGTGAGGGCGGCAATGAACCTCCGGGTTCCTTAAAAGCCAGTAAGTAAGTAAGTAAGTAAGTAATTAATAATAATAATAATAATAATAATAATAATAATAATAATAATAATGTGATTATTAGTGGTTATATGAAATTTAAATGCATTTCAATTTGCATTAGGGCCTATGTTCCAATATTTTCTAAGATAGTAAAGTAAATCCATTGCGCTACAGCCCGTGAAGGGCCAAGCAGAGGTGAACGATCATCCAACCAGAATGGAGGTATCGTGTGGTTAGCACGATGAGCCCCCCCAGCCGTTATAGCTGGTTTGCAAAACCGGATTTTCGCTACCTATCGTAGCTCCCCCAAGTGCATCACGATGTTCGGTGGGCACCGGTCCTATACACTGGCCGAAATAATGGCAGTTGACATTGGCTACACGTCAACATATATACGCCTAACTTGGAGTCAGGCCACAAAGGGAAACATCGAAGAAGGAAGGTTAGGTCCGGTGCTGTGGATTGAATACGGCGTAGCTCAGTGGTCAGAGCGCTTGGTACGTCGAATCAAGGACTCGTGTTCGATCCCCGGTGCCGGAGCAAATTTTTCTTTTAAAATATTAAGTGTCAACATTACAGATAAATTCTGTGGGACAAATTAATATATCTATAATATTCATAATACTTGCCAATTGAGGAAATGATACTTCTGAGTGGTTCATTCTCTATTTATATTATTCTCCTACCTTTAAACTAAATAAAAAAACGTATTTTACAAGCAACAAAAGAAAATAATTAAAATATGTCTTCATAAATCTATTGATTTTCCATCTCAAAATTTGTTCCTAGACTTTAATGTACTTAACGCAAGACAAATTTATTATATTGTATTAATAAAATTCATACATAAAAATCTAAATAATTTTGAATTGCATTCTCATAGTTATGAAACAAAAGGTATGAAGATTGTTTGAACCAAAATGCAACACTGTTACAGCATTTAATCATAGTAGTAATTTAGGCCCAAGCATATAAAACAAATTTATATTTAAATATCCTAATCTTGTCAATTCGAATAGTTCTAATATTAAATTAAAAAAGTTATGTATGGATTTTATAAAAATTGAATAATTGTAAATTTAAATTTATATACTATAACTGCAAATTGTATTGTATAATTATTAATTATAATTGTATTGTATAATTATTAATTTCAATTCAGGAAACCGCCCCTGAGCACGAGTTCTATTCTTTCAGGTGCGAGCTAAAGTTTCTCTGTATATTTTATATTTTATGTTACAATTATTAGCAAAATAATAAATAAATAAATAAATAAATAAATAAACTTTAAATTAGTGTAGCTCTGAAAATATTGAGAATAGGAACTATGTTAACATGACATTGTTTGCTCAGAATGTCTTCAGAAATAAGCTCCGTAAAGGACGGTAAATCCTCGTGAATCATCCTGTATGTCTGGGATCTCTCCACACCCAGGAATCCATTTAAAGCGTTATCTTATATTAAAATATTCGTTTACTTCAAAATGTTTCTAGTGCAGTTAATCCCTTTTACAATTATTGCTGACCACCTCTTTCAAGCTCGGTGCGGATTCACTCTCACGTCGTTTCCTGTGTTTACATAAACCCAATGTCCATTTCATCTTAGTTTGAAATTAAAATCTCACATTGATCTCTTGACTTTCACGAGGAGACTATCTCCTCGGCGGCGGTTGGGTCACCAGGGAAGCTTCTGGGTCTTTTGAACGGAAATTACATCATAAACTATAACCTTTATCTTTGTTAACCTCTCCGTGGCCCTATATCACGGCTACATAAGAGCTGTGCCATGCAGGTATTTAGCTTCTGTTTGTAAAGTCAAATACAATCGCTAACTATAATCCAATATAAATTCTATCCGCTGCAAATAGATAACGGAGAACTGCAGCCACAGTTACCCTTACTCACAAACAGCTCATTCCAGTAAATTACTTCTCATTAGTTACATAGGCCAATATATGCAGGGATTATATTATATTATATTATATTATATTATATTATATTATATTATATTATATTATATTATATTATATTATATTAGCAAGTAAAGCGATAGGTTTGGAAGTAAATCCCGAAAAGACAAAGTATATGATTATATCTCGTGACCAGAATATTGTACGAAAAGGAAACATAAAAATTAGAGATTTATCCTTCGAAGAGGTAGAAAAATTCAAATATCTTGGAGCAACAGTAACAAATATAAATGACACTCGGGAGGAAATTAAACGCAAAATAAATATGGGAAATGCCTGTTATTATTCGGTTGAGAAGCTTTTGTCATCTAGTCTGCTGTCAAAAAATCTGAACGTTAGAATTTATAAAACGTTTATATTACGGATCGTTCTGTATGGTTGTGAAACTTGGACTCTCACTTTGAGAGAGAAAAAGAGATTAAGGATTTTTGAGAATAAGGTGCTTAGGAAAATATTTGGGGCTAAGAGGGATGAAATTATGGCAGAATGGAGAAAGTTACACAACACAGAACTGCACGCATTGTATTCTTCATCTGACATAATTAGGAAAATTAAATTCAGACGTTTGAGATGGGCAGGGCATGTAGCACGTATGGGCAAATCCAGAAATACATATAGAGTGTTAGTTGGGAGACCGGAGGGAAAAAGACTTTGGGGAGACCGACGTAGATGGGAGGATAATATTAAAATGGATTTGAGGGAGGTGGGATATGATGATAGAGACTGCATTAATCTTGCACAGGATAGGGACCAATGGCGGGCTTATGTGAGGGCGGTAATGAACCTGCGGGTTCCTTAAAAGTCATTTGTAAGTTGTAAGTATATTATATTATACCTTGTCCATAATTGATTAATATAATAGACTACATTACGTTACGGTACACCACATTTCAATTACCTTACAAGGCATTGAAGGATTTTCGCTGCTAAATAAGAGTAACTAACAACCCTGAGCGTGGGTGAGTGGTTCGACCCCTAGCCTATCACACAGATGGCCCGGGTTCGAGTCCCGGTTAGATCTGGAATTTTTCATTCCAATCCGTAGTGACACTTGTGGCGGACAAGTTCGCAGTTGGGTTTTTCTCGGGGTTCTCCCGTTTTTTCTATATCAGCATCATTCCTGGTTGAGTGGAAGAGAAGGCCTTATGGCCTTAACTCTGCCAGCGAAAATAAAACATTATTATTATTATTATTATTATTATTATTATTATTATTCCTTCATAATTTAGCCATTTCATCATTCCATAGCATTCCTCGACGCACGGAGGGGGCTGGCCTAGGGAAGAGGGGGGGTGGTTACCTGCTCAAAACCTGAGTACGCAGCGAACCTTAGTGTAGTCAGTCGGTGTGGGTTTGGGAATTAGCCTAGCTTGAGGATTAGCACATTAGATCGTAACAGGACGCAGTCCAATTCCAAGCGTGACTGACTAGAATTCCCGTTTTAGCAGAAACAATCTCTCTCCCTCTCCCTCTCTCTCTCTCTCTCTCTCTCTCTCTATATATATATATATATATATATATATATATATATATATATATATATATATATATATATTAAAGAAACACTTTGTCTCACCATTTTCCTGATCCAAATCGGTGCTCCAAATGTCCAGTTTTTCACGATCAAATTTCTTCTTTGGGATTTTACAGTTTTCACATTATTTTGTGTGTTATCATAACCTTCAACATTTTTGTCACAATTATATTTTTCTAATAATCTGTTCTTCTTCTTTCTTCCTTTTCTGTATGTTACCCGTTGTTGTATACCTGGCAAAATTCCTTAATGTGTGCTTCAGGCGCTTCTTACTGTCTGTCATTATTGCACGCAAATGTCTAACTCTTAGCCAAGGATTCGTATACCTGCTTACTCGGGTACATTTATGTTGGGTTCGTTAGCCGAGCGGTTTAAGGCGCACAAGGTTTGTCCAGTCAGCATATCGTGCCTAAGATCACAGGTTAGCGTCCCGGCCACTGCAAGTCAATTGAGCCTGTGGTAAAGGATGAGGAGGGCCCATGTAAAACAGTAGGTGTAGTGGTATGCATGGAAGCTGACGGGGTTTCTGTTGACTGTAGTCGAAATAATTTTGCGCCTATCGCATATATATATATATATATATATATATATGCCTAACATATAATTTATCACATATTATATCTCGTCATGGACATAATACTAGCTGCCCACTATACTGGATGCATGACTCCTAAAGGTTAATGTGTTCTTAACCCTTTCTTACCTATAGATACCATATGGCAATAATTAACTTTATAGCATTTATATACTTGTGTGTTACATATGAAGGTAAATTTTGTTGGATAACTTCTATTTCAATACATTTTCATCAATATAGTTTTGTTTCAAATGTTGCCACTCCCGTAACTTGGTCCTAATACAGCTATTTGTTTCAACATGGATTGCTTGTAAATTTAATTTGGGTTAGAAAGGGTTAAGGCGCTTCATTATTGTCCGTCACTTATTGTATTTGTTGTACTTGTCTTCAAACATAGGAGAAATTACATCAATTGAAATTAATTGATTGATTGATTAATTAATTAATTAATGCATTTATTTATTTATTTATTTATTTATTTATTTATTTATTTATTTATTTATTTATTTATTTATTCTGGTAGAGTTAAGGCCATGAGGCCTTCCCTTCCACACTACCAGAAGTGAAACACATAATGAAAGAATGACAAAAATAGTACAGTCATAACATTAACAAGCTTAACAAGATTACATACCTATAATGAAATATTAACTAAACATGATACATAATTAAGTTATTTACAATTCATATCCTAATTCTACTTTATGATAGGCCTAAATGACAATTTATATACACACAGAATAACCTATAAAAATCGACTAACGCTCACAAAACAATTTCATGTAAAAGTATGTAATTCTTAATTAAGTATATGGTGATGTTACTTTTTTAAAGTATGAACTCTAGATAGTGGACATTACAGATTTCCATAGTTTTGTGAGCAATTACAAATGGTATCTTTCCACCATCGAAAAGGAAGTATTCTATGTTATTAATTCTAAACTCCAAAAAGAAATTGCTTTGATTAAAAACGCTATCCCGGATTCGGATGCACATAAGCCACGGGGAGTCGGTCCGATATTACGCATCATGTAGGTAGTGGGGTGCTGTATGTGCATGTGCATCCAGTTCTGCTGTTACTACATTTTTCGACTGTAAATATATTGGTGACAAAGAAATTAAATTATGAGCCACTGAAGAAACATTTTCTACCATATAGTGCAACACAGTAATTAAGCCTTCCTTAGAAAGAATCCAGTATAGGGCAGCTAAATTTGTTAAAGGTAAAAGAGAAGATGGAAACGATATGATAAAAGAACTTAAATGGGAAACTTTGGAAAACAGACGTAGGAAAACTAGAATAACATCATTGTATAGAGTACATCTAGGTCAGAAAGCATGGGTAGACATAACGGCTCGGTTAGAAAAGCCAACGTACTATGGTAGGAACGATCATGATTTTAAAATCAAATGTAGGAAACAGAAAACGGATGTAGGTAAATTCTCATTTTTAAATAGAACTATAAATGATTGGAATAACCTACCTGCAGCGGTCTTTGAGGGCTGTCCTTTCCTAAGGAGATTCAAGAATAACTTAAAAAGTTGTATTTAAAGTGTAAATTAAAATTAAGGTGACATTTGACATTTAATATTTTAAGGTGACGTGTATTTATTTAGCCTGACGAGTTACTCCCTTCGTTTGAATTGTAAATTATTTAAAAATAGCGTGTAAGAGGGTCTTAGACTAGCGGGCGCTATTCATTTAATTACATTTCGCTAGCTCGCGCTACGAGCGTGCTAAACTAGCCTCTGCTATCGACTGATTACTTGTACAGGATTCATATCATATCGCTAACACTGGTTTATGAATACGAAAAACGTTAGTTCGCTGATCATCCACCGGAAGCCCGCGCTAAGAATGTCTATGAATATGGCCCGAAATGTTTAGCTTAAATGTAGTTCTGTTTATAAGTATGCATAAGGGTATAAGTATTTGTCTTATTTGAGCTGTTGCATCAGTGAAGCGTGGTGAGTCAGTGAAGTTATGGTTTTTACAGTGCAGTGAATAGTTCCGATCAGTGATAATTTATAGTGTAAATGAAATGTGGTCTATAGTGTCAGTGAAATGTGTCGTAAAGTGTCAGTGAAATGCGTCATAGTGCCACTACAGTGAGTGAGATGAGAGTAAAGTGAAAGACTATTATCAGTACCAATGTGAAACTTATGTAGGGCCTATACATATGTAGGTTGTATTGTAAAATTAGGTTCACTTATTAATTAGGTTATTTTATGTATTATTATTAATTGTAATTATTCTGTTAAATTGTATTCTACATTCTTATTATATTGCGTATTGTATAGATTGTATTGTGTATTGTTTATATTGTGTATATCACTGCCACCGGGTGCTTGCTCACTTGCAGTGTAAATAAATATATACATGTTTTTATTTTATAGTTCGAAACTTGTGCGATATGTTCTTGAATCCAAGTTCACGTGCGGTCTTCCAAAAGCGGTTGCGATTTGCTGAACTTTTAGAGTTCATTTGAGACTTCTCAATTAGAATCAGATTTACAGAAAGCTAATTTCGTCTCAGTAACACCAGACGCATCAACTCATTTTTTTTTATTTTATTGGGTTATTTTACGACGCTGTATCAACATCTAGGTTATTTAGCGTCTGAATGAAATGAAGGTGATAATGCCGGTGAAATGAGTCGGGGTCCAGCACCGAAAGTTACCCAGCATTTGCTCATATTAGGTTGAGGGAAAACCCCGGAAAAAACCAGGTAACTTGTCCCAACCGGGATTCGAATCTGGGCCACCTGGTTTTCCGGCCAGACGCACTGGCCGTTATTCCACAGGTGTGAACTCATATTAACACTAAATTATTTCCTATACTAGTGAGATATTTTATTCCTGTTAAGGTAATTACTGTTAAATTTTAATAAACCTTCAATCATTGTCTGGGAAACAGCGCAACCATATCTATCCTATGTTATTAATAGAATGTTTGAAACATGAAAACTTAAACGGGAAAGTAGTATATATTATTTTAATGTACCGAAGTACATATGATATTTCCATGCAGATATTCTGCGTCATCATACGATGAAAGAGTAATGGAACGGAGAAAAATTCTCTCCGGCGCCGGGATTTGAACCCGGGTTTTCAGCTCTACGTGCTGATGCTTTATCCACTAAGTCACACCGGATACCCACCCCGGCGTCGGACAGAATCGTCTCAGATTAAGTTCCAACTCTTGGGTTCCCTCTAGTGGCCGCCCTCTGCACTACGTCATAGATGTCTATGAACGTAGGACTGAAGTCCACACATGTGCTGAGGTGCATAATATATATATATATATATATATATATATATATATGATATGCTAAATCACTTCGTGATTTAAGACGGCGCTTATTCCGTCGGATCCCGGCCAACTGGTCACTCATAACGAGTGCACCTCAGCACATGTGTGGACTTCAGTCCTACGTTCATAGACATCTATGACGTAGTGCAGAGGGCGGCCACTAGAGGGAACCCAAGAGTTGGAACTTAATCTGAGACGATTCTGTCCGACGCCGGGGTGGGTATCCGGTGTGGCTTAGTGGATAAAGCATCAGCACGTAGAGCTGAAAACCCGGGTTCAAATCCCGGCGCCGGAGAGAATTTTTCTCCGCTCCATTACTCTTTCATCGGAAAAGTGGTAGCTGATGACACAAATTTTAATTTTGTAGATGCAACCAGGAAAAGTATGAATGTCTTCACAAAATTAAATGAAACTTGGGATATGATGTGGTAGGAGTAGGTTGTAGTGCTGCCAACTTCCATAATATTATTCGGACAGCTCATGACGTACTCCCAATTGATATAGAAGGAATTCTATCAAAATCATATCCATAATTACTATTTTATACACAGTTATAGTTGTAAGTTTTAAATAATTCTGCGAATTTGTAGATCACAAGTACAAACAGATACTAAGATAATAAGGTAAAACAAGATGACTTGCCCTTCTTCCTGCTGTTAATGTCTTATGGTTATGCTTTTGTCTCTAAAATCCTATTCTGAAACCCAAGATAAGTTAAGGAGTTATGAACAGCTTACAGCAGTACAATTTTGGAAATATTCAACATTTTTTCTTCCATTACTGTATCTTGTACAATAATGAAAATTAGCATGTGTAAAGCACGTTCCTTCTGCTATATGAAATATATATTTACGATTTATTTTATTTTTTTCAAAATTCAGTTCACTGTACAGTGATGAAGCTTTTCCCACATAACTCAAAAACTATCCAACATTCTGTGATGAAATTTATCGCGTGTACTTGCATGGCATATCTACAATATGATGCAAGATCACTTTTCTACCTTTGATAGATTTCCTGATAAAAAATAAATTCATTTTAAAAAATGGTCAAAGATCAGTATTTTCTTCTAATACAAAGTAAAAAGAAAATTATTTATTAAGGAATATAGTTGAAAGAGCATGATGTTGTAAACATGAGTTTCAGCAATAAAATAAAAGAGAGACAATATGAAAAAGTTAACAAGTTTATGAGTTATGAGCGAAAGGCTTCATCATTGCACAGTGAAGTGACACCATTTTGAATTCTGAAAAAAAAAAAAAAAAAAAAAATTATCGTAAAAATATTTGTTTCATATAGCAAAAGGACAGCGTTTTACACATACCAATTTTCATTGTTGTACAAGATACAGTAATGGAGGAAAAGAATGTTGAATATTTCCAACAATTTTACTCCTGTAAGGTGTACCTAACCCCTTAAGCTTGCCATAAATGTATCATGAATATACGGAACACTTGTACTATCGAGGCTTTTTTTTTTCTTTTTACCAGGAAACTGAATTTAGATGTTAAAATGTTTTAAGCAATAAACTATGATAAAGTGTTAAAAGTTATGTAATCAAGATGTTTTAAGTAGGATTAAAACAAGGGAGTTACCATAAGAAAGAACACTATTGCCTATAAACAATGTTTATTTATGTCATTTTATTTACGTCACTTGACAGTACTTTGTACTTCTCTTTTTTTCATTTTCATTTATTGTAGGCCTATTCCATTAATCTTACATTAGCATTGACGCTTTAAGATTTGGAACAACTGAAAATTTATACAATTTTTGGCGAGATGGGGTGTTGTCTAACTGTACCCTTCATACATAGTTCATTGATGTTTGCTGATTTCAAAATCAAACATTTGCAAACATTTATACTATTAAAAAATTTCAACATTAATGTATGAAGTAAACGTCTTAGAAAAATTATTGATTTTCACATTATGAAATAAAGTTTGATTGCGCATCCTGAAAAAAATCACAGGGTCGCCGGACACCTAGGCCAAAAAAGGGGAATGTCCCGTTTTATACGGAATGCATTGTAAGCTTAAGACAAGTGTTCACTTGTCATAAAAATCTTATTTGAAAACCCTTCTTCAGAGACATGGCTCTACTTTATTCACAGCCATGCATCAGTCTTCTACTCAGCTGTACAAAGAATATGAGATCAAACATTTACACTTCATAAAGTTATTTATATTATCTAGTGTGATTTGAAGAAAGCTTGGCTTCAGAGGAGAACCACTGTTTTATTACATCAACTGTCAGAACCCTTCTAGCAAAATTGGAAATATAGTGTCTTACTTTAGAAATAGCAAAATTTAGACAGTATGTTCATACTTTCTATCAAGTTGCTGCGGAATATTTAGTAAAATGAACAGCGCTACTTTAATAGTTGAAAAAATTTATTTGGGTAATAGCTACTGAAAGGATACCGAGCTGGGAAAAGATACAGAACACAAAAGATTTCGCTAAATGTTAATGTTATGTTTTGCCGGAATTTTGTCCCGCAGGAGTTCTTTTACACGCCAGTAAATCTACTGACATGAGCCTGTTGCATTTAAGCACAATTAAATACCATCAACCTGGCCCGGGATCGAACCCGCAACCTCGGGAATAGGAGGCCAGCGCTATACAACTGCACCAATTTATTACATATTATATCACGTCATGGACATACTAACTGCCCACTATACTGGACGTATGACTCCTGAAGGTTAATGTGTTCTTCAGGCGCTTCATTATTGTCCATCACTTATTGTATTTGTTGCACTTGTTTTCAAACATAGGAGAAATTACATCAATTGAAATTTGTATATTTATTTATTTATTTATTTATTTATTTACTTATTTACTTGTTTATTTGTTTACTTGTTTATTTGTTCATTTCTTCATTTGTCCATTTGTCCATTTGTCCATTTGTCCATTTGCTCATTTATTTATTTATTTATTTATTTATTTATTTATTTATTTATTTATTCTGGTTGAGTTAAGGCCAAGAGGCCTTCTCTTCCACACTAACAGAAGTGAAATACATAATGAAACAATGACAAAGATAGTAAAGTCATACTTACATATAAAAATCATTATCATGCACATTAACAAGCTTACATATGCTATAATGAAATATTAACTAAACATGATACATAATTAAGTTATTTACAATTCATATCCTAATTCTACTTTATGATAGGCCTAGATGGCTATATTTTGCTAAAAAAAATATGACATTCGATTAGATTGATTAAACTGCTGACGAATACATTTAACTTGCGTCAAACAATATCTGACTCATGAAATATCCCAAACAGAGGTGCAACAAAGAATCACCTGACCGTGTTGGGTCTTTCCCAATTCAATTCTCATAATGTGCCGTATTAAAATATTCTTAAAATATTGAAGTTTCTTTTTCCTTTTTTGTTTGCCCGGAACTAATGCATCTACCGAAAAACAATCAGGATTTAGGGCAGGGAGATCTACAATAGATAATTGATTTAGTGTAAAAGGAATTGTCAGTAAATCAAGAACTACATTTTACGTTTGTAGATTTAAGTAAAGCGTATAAGAGTATTCCTTTTTAAAAATGTGGGAGATCAGAGTTAACAAAATCAATCAACCAAAAATCACAAACGCAATACAGAATATATAAAAAGTTACCTCATCTGGTATAAAAATAGCAAGTAATCTAACAGACAAATTATAGTAATCAAAGATCAGATATAAGGTTTCTGTATCCATCCAACTTCGTTCAAGATTTATTTAATACAAGTGCTAAAACAATGAAAAGTAAAGTGCAAATCTTTGAACATGCAAGTGAGAAAATAAATTATACATTCTTTACACTCTGCAGATTATCAGATAGTCATGTTACAGGAATATCAATGTATTGAATACATAATGAGGAAATTGACATAATAATATGAAAAATGCGGGTCGAAAGTAAATATTGATAAAACTAAATATATGTTCATAGGTGAAGCTCAGTTAAACCTGACTTTTTATAATGGTCAGATTATTACAAACTGAAAATTACAAATATTTAGTAATAATAATCAATAAGAACGAGGGCATGGAAATGGAAATTCAAAATATAAATATACAATGAAGGAAGACTACATCATTATTAAATTTTGTTTTGTGGAATAAGGACATAATAAAAGGGATAAACATAAAAGACTCTTTATTTACAATAGAATTGTTAAAATAATTATAGAATACTGATCTCAAAGTTGGCAAACAAAGAATGCAAGGAAAAAAGCTTTTGGCAATTGAAATGGATTTTGGAGACGGACAATCAGAACATCAAGAATAAAGAGAGTAAGAAATGAAAAAAATATGGGAAGAAATGTGAGTAAACCAAATAATAATGGAAGAAATAATGACAAAACAGATAATGTGATATGGCAATATTCTAAGAATGCCCAATACAACACTTCCAAATAAACTGTTTGGTTGCAATTAATCTCCTGGAAGAAAGAAACTCGAAAGACCAAGAAGAACGTTGCAGAAGGGTATAAATGAAGAAATGGAGAGGACGGACATAGCCTGTGGTTTATGGGAGGACCGAAATGCCAGAAGATTGCAAATTCGGAAGACGTAGTTTTACACGTCGAAGAACCGATATTGTGTGTGTATATATATATTTTGCAATTTGACAGTCTTAATTCGAAAGAAAAGTAGAAATCTACGGGTTGTAATAGACTTCATGATGATTATGTCACTTTTTACGTATACATATTCGATTTATACATCATGTCTGTTTCTTCCCATTTATTAAGTGAAGTGTGCATGGCATCTCCTAGTAAGTGTTATTTACGGTCTCCGTATCTATGTGATATCTTGACTGAAAGTGCCGCTTCTTTTTCATCATGTAAGGAATATCGTTGTGTAAGTAATTTATCACCAGCTGGAAATTTTGTCTTCTCTGCCCCTCTACCAGGGGATTACAACCACAAAATGAAAAATAAAATTACAATTAATATTAAATTTACAATAACAATTGCAATAAAAATCAAAGTACGAAAAGATTACTTCATTAATGAAAGCTAGATAATTTATTATAGAAGTTAAGAACAAAGATTTTTTTTTTGTATTTACTAAATTACAAATTAAACCTAAAGTAACAAAATTGTGTAGTGATGAAATTACCGGATATTGAAATATTTTGTGATAGATTAAGAGAACTATTTACAAGAAACCATATCTGAACGAGTCTCAATTACTGATCAAGTACCTAGTAAGTTTGCGTTTGAATTCAATTTTATTTCGACAGTCCATGATGCTATCAGGTATCGAATTCCAGAGTCTTGGGAGGGCAATTGTGGAAGAGGATGAGTATGAGGAGATGCGATGGGACATGTCAGAAATGAGATAGCGACAAACAATGGGTTGTAAGATAATCGCAGGGAGGGGAGAATAATCGGTCTCTCATTGACTTATGTAACTGATTTACTTTCAACGACAAGGTTTAGTGACAAATTGTACCGTAGGTCTACTTATTCATTAACGGTTAAAGAAACACATTTATACTGGATAAAGCGTAAGATCAGATGAAGGTTTTATATTTATGATTCTCCGGTTCGCCAGTGCATGAGGTTGAAAATTAGGGCCCGCTGCTTCAATGATACAGGTAGTATAATGTATTAAGGATAAAATACTATTTAGCTTACAAGCAAATATATGGTACTATATTTTGTGTAACTCTAATACAAAGATAGACAAACATCAACTTTCAGTTTATCCTGGCCTACAGTCACTCACAGAAGTAGAAGCTATTGGGAAGCCACGAAGAAAATGCTTTTTCTATAAAATTGTTTTTTTCCCCTTAATGTTTGTTCACTTGTTGTTTTCTTTGAAGGTTAACGATTCTGTAATCAATTTACCAGCCATTAGATAAATAAAGATTCTGTGCAATTATTTTCCACAGTCGTTTGCAATGATTTCAAAGTTATTTATATTACCTGTGTCTGACTGTGAAACGAGTGGGCCCGGGACCGAATCATGGTTGGATATAGTTAATTTGTTGAGGTTTTTCTGAAGTTTCCCCTCAACGTATTTTAAGATCAAATGTTGGGTAACTCTGCGCTGGATCATTTCGTTGGTATTTTCACCTCCATCTCACTCAGACGCTAGATGACCATAGCAGTTGATAAAGAGTCGTAAAATAAACTAATTTATATTAGCTATACTGAACCATTACAAAACCACGTTCCAAATAATTTAACATTTAGCACCTCAAAACACTTCCACAGACACAATCAATGTGCGATTAGCCTATATTAGTAGGATAAACATTAGTAATTTCGTGGTAGTGGTTATTTCATGATACTTTTTCTTTGCTCTTTTGTGAACTAACCAATGGTGTTACGAGATCAAAATTTCCGCCAAGGGATTGCATATGTTGTCCAGTTTCCAGAAACATACAGCTAAGCTTTGTGTGACTATTGTAATTGCTTCAGTGAGCTTTTATGTTTGGAGAGAGCAAGTTTGCGTCGACTTCTCAGGGATACAAATTTTGTGGATGTTTGTAATTCCATTACAGGCTTATTACTACAGGTAATCATATGATATTTGGTACAAAGCTTTATTGTATCTTCATGAAATTTTAGGAAATGTTTTTGGAATTTTAGATACACCTGCAGTCGCCATATAGGCTTAGCTTTACTGATAGAAATCTTAGCTGCTTGAGGCGAAATTTTGTTGAGCATTAAGTGTTACAATTTTTAAAATAGTATAAAATGTATTACAATAGGAATTTTAGCAATCTGAAGACAAGATGTGATAACAAAAAAGAAAACGGAGACGCAATGGGTTCAGTGTAGCTTCTGTTTGATTTGGTATAATGCTAAGTGTCAATGATAAGTGCTAGATGACTTGCAAGAATTGTGACAGAAGATGGAACATGGCTCCACCATTTTGGACCGGAGACAGAGGCAGACAATGGAGTGGCATCATGCAAATTCACCAAAAAAATAGAAATTCAAAAGTACACCTTCGGCAGGAAACGTTATGGCTACTGTGTTTTTCGATTCAAAAGAGCTCTTGCTTGTGGACATCATGCCACACGGAACCACCATTAATTCTGACGGGTATGTTGCAAATCTCAAGAAACTTCAAGCTCGACTGAGTCGTGTTCGACGACATCGGGAGAAGCAGGATGTTCTGCTATTGCACGACAACGCACAGCCATAATATGTAAGTCACAAGACAATAGACCAGATCAGAAAATTCGGATAGACAACACTGAAACATCCGCCTTACAGTCCTCAACTGGCACCTTGCGATTACCATCTCTTTGGTAAACTGAAGGATCCCTTCGCGGAACGAGGTTAGAAGATGACTCCTTTGTGCACGCTACTAAAGAGTGGCTCAGACATGTTGGTCCAGACTCTTACCGTGCTGGTCTACAGGCCCTCGTTCCTAGGTTACGTAAAGCAGTTGAAAGGGACGGGGATTATGTGGAAAAGTGACATTTTGTTCCTGAAGGATGTATCTACATTCTGTGAAAATAGCAAAGCTGTAGGATAAAAATATAATTTTTAAACAAATGTCATGCATTACTTTTGGAGTTACCCTAGTAATATAGGCTATAGCTAGTATAGTCCGTAATAAAAGTGTTCACCCTTTCAGGGCAAAGAAGATCCCTTTTCAATTTCAATTTTTACTTTGATTTAATTCTTATTATGTGTTGATATGTATTTCTATGTTTTCTTGCTATGAATATTAGACGGAATTACTATGTTTGAAGTCTTGTAACAATAAATGAGAATTTCATTTGACTTTAATGAATTTTTCCACATTTCTTCTACCTCTCACGAAATTATCAATGCAATATCACGAAATTACCAAAGTTATCACGAAATAACCAACGTTTTAGCTTAAGTTGTAAAAGTGGTTTTTGGCACATATTCAAGAACGTGTCCAATCTTTTGTGTCTCCAGATTTGTACAGCAAGTTATCGTCTTTTAGATGAAAAATCGGAATAAGGATATACAGTATTTACACATTTGCATTTAAAATTAGTTTTCATGAAATTATCACGAAATTACCAATGTTTACCCTACATAACATTGTACAATTAACGGTTTATAGAATGTTTAAGTTAACCATTGGACACAAAATGATATTGGGTCTGAAGATAACAATACAATTTGTAGTACCAAATGTTAATATAATTATTTTTCTGTGTTAACAAAAACGTTCTTCAATACTGACACGGCTTAATTCGAAAAATATTAAAATACTGATAAGTTACCAAAAATGTAAGAACTTTATTTCTACAGACGGTATCATTGTGTAGTAACACGCCTACATCAATAATTGTTTTGAGGACCTTTAGGTGAACAGCTATTTTCATGACTTTTGAAACTACAAAGTTTTTGTGTAGAGGAAATGATTGCTGGAAGTAGTTTTATTGGGAAATAAACGTATTACATTAGAATCAAGTTCGTAAATTTTCGTACCACAGGGTCTCATTCTGGGACAAAAATCAAGTTCTTTTAAAGAGAAACCGTCTAAATACCATGCTGGATTTGGGCCGTTAGGAAAGCTATGTCGTTAAATACCGTAAACTTGGGCTAGTTTACTACATACGGGTCAAATTAGTACGAACATGTTCTCGTATGTTCAGCATTTGAAATTGTGTCGTAATTCGAAGATTCAACAAAAGAACGCAGTTCTATCATGTAGGTGAGAGGTCACAGAGTTAGTCACACGTTCAAACACGTGATTCTTCTATTTTGAATTGTCATTAAAACAGTTTATATACATGCCAACTGTAGAACCGAGTTGATAAGTTCCACAAAAGTGTGAATGCCAACACGATTGTGATTGTGTGACAACCAAAGAGAAGTGTGACATTTGATAATTAACTATCTGCATAATTTGATATATCATTTGTTTCTTTCAGTGCACTTATTATTCTATTCAGCTAAAATGTAAAAATGATGCTTGGAGGGGTCAGTTCAGTACGCATGTTGAGTCTAAAGGTTGGAAAGATGAGTTTAGTACACGTAAGTTATATTTCAATCTAAAAGACGGCATTTTTCGTTCCAGAAAGAGTGCCACGGAATTACGTTCGTCAATTGGTTCATGAGTCTATCGAAACTACACAAGAGAAACTCTTCAAGACGTTCTAGAATCTAGATCAAATTAATAAAGGGAAAGAAAATCAGCTCAAAGTGATTTGTTTTTAGTTTTAATGGATTTAAATAAACTTTTCGTCAAGGACTGACAATGTTAAAAGAAGAGGCAGGCTTATGTTTTCACCTAAAAATTTATTTATTTTTCAGCATTTTGTACCTTCTATGTATTAAATAACGATTATTCATTGTTTTGGTGACTTTTATAGAGAAAATGGTAAATGGGATTTATTTTAGAAATGGGTTTGTGAAGGCAAATATTTTTCTACTGATGATAAAATCGTCTCCAATTCAATATGGCTTCTTCACACTTATTACTTTAAATTATGTCCACTTATACTGTAACATTAAACCTCTAAAATGTATTTTTTACTGCATATATTTCAATTTTAACACATATTTAAACAGTTTTTTTACTGCATAATTGCATGCACACTTTAAGGTTTTTAATGCATAAAGTTCCATGGTCTAATGATTTTTATAAAGATTTCGACAATGACATTGACTGTCAGATTATCCATGCACACATTGTTATAATTCCCTATTTTGCAAAGTCACAAATTTACTATTATAAGAATTTTCTATCTTCTCTAAACTCTACTATAGGGAACCGCAACATACCAATGAAGAGTGCGTGGATTTTCCATCCCAAATCACAATCCGATCCTCAGTCTAAAGCTGGTGCGATCTGGAGCAGAAATTTAAAAAGCTTTTTCTACTGCTGGGTGTTCAGTTCAAAATGTGTCATGGCTCGCTGTATGCCGTCATGTGGCTAGCTGATGAGCCTAGAGAATTCAATCTTCCTACACTTCCGCAGAGGTGTATAACCTAAGAGGCAGAGAAGTTGCCTAGCAAGTACGGCGTTCATTCTGAAGAGTACGTACCGATACGTACGGTAACGCCGGTAGTGGCAGGAATGTGAACTGTTTGGAAATACGTACTGTCGGGATATGGGGAGAGGGTTAAGACGATTACTTACGTATTTGTTGACATTAACTTCGACGGTCAACATGGACACGGAGCATTTGATTTGTGTTGTGGAATGTTACCGTACGCAACCGATGATAACAAATACCCTGCGTACGACTTGCCGGCGCAAAACACAGTTCGAAAGAGGTTATGGTAGCACACAGACCGTACAGACCGCCATCTGTTGCTACGACGTTCAAGTTATACCGTACAC
The DNA here is from genome assembly GCF_040183065.1 of Periplaneta americana. Lineage (NCBI taxonomy): Eukaryota > Metazoa > Arthropoda > Insecta > Blattodea > Blattidae > Periplaneta > Periplaneta americana. The sequence goes on from NC_091128.1 coordinate 63,900,015, forward strand.
GTTCTCAAGTTCAGATTAAAGAACGCCTTAAATAATAGGCAACTTCTCTAACATACAAGCTGAAACTCGCTTCAAATCGGTGACCCAACAACAGTGACGTCATGACATACTTTGAAATGAACACCCAGTAGTAGCTATTGAATGCTCTAGTAATCAACGTTCTCTCGCCATAGAATTTATATCTGAGAACATTTTCATGGTAGAAATAATAATTCTTCATAACATTCACTTCTAAAACAGTTCACACCTGTGGAGTAACGGTTAGCGCTTCTGGCCGCGAAACCAGGTGACACGGGTTCGAATCCCGGTCGAGGAAAGTTACCAGGTTAAGGTTCTTTCCGGGGGTTTCCCTCAACCCAATATGAGCAAATGCTTGGTAACTATCTGTGCTGGACCCCGGGCTCATTTCACCGGCATTATCACCTTCATCTCATTTAGACGCTGAATAACCTAAGATGTTAATAAAGCGTCGTAAAATAATCTACTAAAAAAAACTTCTAAAATAGGAATAATCTTGGAGATATTGAATCCTTATCGTTTCATTTCAGGCAATTTGAAGGAATATTAATGTTGTATAGTTTACTTAACTAAAGATCAATATGTTCCTGAACGTTATTATGGATATTTCGTGCACATCATTCCCAGATTAACTGACCGGATGTTACTAAATAAATAGTAAAAGTCGCTATTTATTTATTTTATTTATTTATTTTATTGCAAGTAAGTTTGAAATGAATACACGTTAATACACTCCTGAATGAGTAAGATTTGTGTTCAGGAGCGGATTCCAACACAGACAAAAAATAAATTTAAAATTGAGAGTGAATACAGATTAAACGGTGTTTAACATGTTTAAAACCAAACTATAAATCCAATATAATTTTTGTATTTTTTATTAATTTGGAGAGAATTCGTGGTTAAAATTATACATTAGAATAAAATTTGTTTAATAATTTGGGTCCTTGACTGATGCTATTTTAAAAAGCTGCAATGGTTTTACATTTTGATTCAGGAAAACGCAGAGAATTCATATTTTTAGTTTTATATTTATGTATATACCTTTCAAAGGTTTTCAGATTTTTGTGAAAATATTTTAATAAAATAAAATAATAAATTTGTTTAATGCCGAAAACTTTGAAATGTTTAATCAACAATTCAGTTGAGTAATTTTTCTGCTTTTTTAAACAATTTTTAATACTTTTTTCTGTAGTAAAATTAATGGATAAAGGTTGGATTTATAAGTTCCATCCCAACCTATAATACCATACATAAATATAGATTGAAATAATGCTAAATAAATTATACGTAAACAGTTAATTGACAAAATATTTCTTAGAACAACAAAGTAATAATGTTTTCAGTAATTTATTACAAATATAATGAATATGATTATTCATTTTAAATGATTATCAATAATTATACCTAAGTATTTAACCTCATTAACTTTATTAATAACTGAACAATTGCAATTTATATGGGAACAGTCAAAATTATGCATTTTAATTTTTAGTGTAGCTGAAATTGGTTTATTATCTTTATATACCAATACATAGGCATACTGCATGCTGAAAACCACTTTCTCGATAAAATTGTTAAGAAGTGTATTGTCATGAACATCTCTATTTTCCGTAACCAAGTACTTTCTTTTATACTTCGTGCAAACAGGGAGAAAAATGGAACCTAGTTGTCCATAGTTTCAAGCAAGCAGATCAAGACTTCTGAAATTACTCATGACTATTCGAAGAACTGACATCAAATGTGATATCAATCCATGCGGAAGTTGGCTCCATCTTCACTGCGGATGTGGAGAGATGCTTCGGAGTTCAAATGAGACATATTACAGTAGGCCTACATGTTTATCTTGTCACTGAATTAGTGACATTTCCTTTCAGTGTAATAATCGTCCTTTGAGCTCAGATCGGTAACGCTACCCATATTATCCGTGTCTACGTCACCAACACAGACATAACACCATTGTCGCCAAGTAACGACCGTCTGTTCCAAGAACAAAACATAATATCTCAATGCACAGTCTCATAACGCGATATATTCATAGATCAGTATTTCCTGTGATTCACATTGTAATCTACTGTAACATACGTTCGCTACTTCAAGATGTACAGCACCACACCACGTGTCATTAAGGTTGTGCAAAAGACATTTTATATCACCACCACCACCACCACCACCACCACTTTTTTTTTACATGAAACGTTCATGCTCGAATTCAGATAAATAAAATGTTATCAAAGTTTCAACATCTGACGTCACTTAGTAGCAGATCAAACTCTTGCATTGATAAGGTGTTTGCTAGACTAGACGGCAGTTTGGAAGGCGGTCGGCTGCTATATTCCGTGGCACTACAGCCCGTGAAGGGCCTAGACCAACCAGCCGGCTGCTGGCTTCACACCCACATGTCGAAGCAGAGGTGGACGATCATCCAACCAGAATGGAGGTATCGTGTGGTTAGCACGATGATCCCCCCAGCCGTTATAGCTGGCATTCGCAACAGGATTTCGCTACCTATCGTAGCTCCCCAAGTGCATCACGATGCTGGGTGGTCACCGATCCCACACACTGCCGAAATTTCATGAGAAAATTTCTTCCCCCATGAGGACTCGAATCAGCGCGCATTCCGTAACGCGAGTCCTAGGCAGGATGCCTTAGACCGCGACGCCACGGCGCGGGACGGTCGGCTGCTATATGCGCCGTAGCATTTCTGGTATGTGACGTCACAAGCTTGTACAGTAGAACCAATCGGAATCAGTCTGTAACAAGTACTTCCCGAGTTCGTTTGTCCACGTGTGAGTGTTTCAGTACATTGAATAAGTAAAACTAACATTTGCTGTGTGTGTGTAAGATAAATAAATGAAAGAAGAGACTGTAAAAAGATAAGTATTACACAGGCAGGCGAGAAAAATAGTGTTTAAGGTGTATAATTATTTGAAAAACGTTGATGAGCAGAACGCTGCCGGCCATCTTGATGCTGGCTGCAACGTTGCCAACGTGCAAGAAACGACTGCAGAAACATGTGGTATGGGATTGAGAACCGTGTAAATAATATTATTAGTGAAGGAAAGAGAGTTTGTTTGGTGTCATGCTTACAGTAATCAGCGGCTAAGATCATTATTGTCTTTTGATAATTTAAATTCTCTCCTGCCCTATTTGTATTGCACGTGCTCGTGAAGTACGATGTGGCTGCCTTGCTCTATCTGTCTCTCTCGACGCAAACGCTAGCAGACTACCGCCTTCCTAATTGCCGTCGACTCCAGATGGACAGACTTACTTTCTTGCGTGAATTACATTTCTTATTTCTCTTATCACAGACCCATACTAACGCCCCCCCCAACAAACCAATTCATATCAAACACAGTAATTCCATTGTAAATACTAATACATATGTTATGCATTCAATAAAGGAAAAATTATCATTAAATTGCATTAAATTTATATCACTCTGAATCATATCGTCGTTGTTCCGGTAATAACTCCTATGTGACACATTTATCGATTTTCAGATTTTTGCTCTATTAAATAGGTTAAATTGTGATACAGAAAATAATAAAATCTCCTATATGTAATTATACAGGGTGAGGAAAGGTAAAAAAATTTAGGATACGATATCTTAGGCCATTTTGAGTGAAAAAGTTCATATAAACATAGGTCCGTTTTCGAACGATGGCGGAGCTAGATGCAATTTTTTGGTAAAACGTCTCGCCCCAATGCGAATCAGACGTTACCATATGCTGCTGACGTGAAACAAGATCACCGATGAATGACGTAACATTGGAATCTGCATTGTGAACGATGTAGATAAGAGAAGAGAATCAAACCGGGTGGTGGGGCATTAAAAATGTCACAACAAATACGCTATCACTTATCGGTTCACAGCAGTTCAGTCAGCTACCTACAGTACAGTAGTTATACAGGTACAGTTTTTCAAAATGCCTTATACAATTCTGACTGCAGAATACGCCGATAATGTGTATGCTTATGGTTTGTGCGTTGTAAGTTTCTTGCGTGCCGTCGCTGAATATGAACGACGCTTTCCGAACAGAAGGGTGCCATATCGAAGAGTATTTACTGTCTATAGGGTTGGATGAAAGACTTGGTGTAGCAAAGGAACGGGAAAACGAGAGAGGCGCTAATCGACCTATTTTGGATGCGGTATAAAGACAGCCACGTGCAACTCTCCCGAACGATGAGCTCGATTCACCTACGAGCGCAACAGTGCATTGAAGCAGAGGGAGGTGCCTTTGAAAATGTGCGAAAACATCGACCCCGACTTCTAGAATATTAGGTATGTATGCATACGTGAATATAAACTTTAAATTTGTCCGTTAACTGTCTCTAAATGCGAGTTAGTACAATGGAATCTCAGAAGTTTTTGTGAAATCAAAGAGCCATATCTCCGTAACCATTCGAAATCGGACCTATATCTATATGAACATTTTCATTCAGAATGACTTCACATTCTGAATTTTTTTTACCTTTCCTCGCGAATCACCCTGTATTTCCTTGTTTCGAAAATGTAAGAATTCACAGTCTCCTATGAACATACATACATACATACATACATCCATCTCAATATACAGAGTGGAAGTGAAATAATCCTGCAGATTGAAAGGGACGATAGGGTACACTAAAAGAATAGAAAACCTGTATTACGTTTTCTGATTAAATGCACGGTTAATTTGAAAATGAAGTTGGAAGTTTCAGCAGTCCGACACATTGTTCTTTCTTTTCGTAATACAGATATAACATATCAACGAACTCACGTCTGTCTCTCTACATGAAATACCTACTACCTCCCTCTCTGACTACAACGTTGCAATCTGGTTGCATCGTGTTTCTTTTTACCGAACTAAATCGCTGTGAAGTGTTTACTACAACGCTTTTGTATACATTTTATTATGTAGTATATCTTAGGTTCGAAATTAAAATAAAGGAAAAGATATACAGAATGAAATTTTGTTCATGATGTAGTGAGGTAAAGAGAGACAGACAGGCAGACAGACAGACCGAGAGTATACGTGTGTGATAGAAAAAAATACTGACTTTTGCTTAGGAAACTTATGTCAGATTTATTACCAACAATACGGTGTTTATAAATATTGTTTCGCTGATGTATAGTCCGGGTTAAGTTGCTTCATGTCATAACTCTTTTCATAATGTATCTTTGTTTTGAATGTACTTACATCACAGAAGGATAGCGAGCCTGACTCGAGATCACCCACACACGTACGAGCAATAGCGAGTCGGCGGCGAGCCGAGCACCTGGCGAGCCCAACCAGATTCGATCGAGCCCGGCTCGTGGCGTCCCACACACGGACGGATTTGGCTCACTGGAACCCGAGCCGAGCCGGGCTCGCGAGCCAGACTCGCACGTGTATGGGCCCCTTTAAGAGGAAGGCGTAAAAAATGGAATATTGGAAAATACTAGGTTTGCAGTGAAGGATCTTCCCTGGGTCAGAAAACTATGAATTAATTAATTAATTGATAATTAAAACGTACTTGGATAGTAATATGAAAACCTTTCTATGTTAGGACTCTAATGGCCTGGTTTATCATGTGAGAAGGATAGAACTTCATATCTTCTGCAGGAGGCCATTGCTCTGTAAAGATTTTTTGGCTATCTTTAATATAATTATTTATAGCAAAGCATTCCTGTGTTGTAAACGTAACAGGTAAGGCACTCGGCTAAAAGCTTTACGTAAAAATGATGGCCATGAGTTAGAATCTCGATTACTGTCCATTGTCAGTGTGATGTTCTATCGCAGTCATGTCAATTGATGCCCATAGGCGCAAGCGCGCGCTTTAGAGCTCAGGAAAGCCTGAGCGCTTTACAGCGGAAAGGAAAGAGACGGACGAAAGAGGTAGTATATGCCGCTTGATCGAGCTATATACAGGGATGGCCAGCGCTGATTCAATAGATAAAGGGAAGATAACTTATTAAAACAGTATCCATGTTAATTTTTAGATTTGTCTGAGAAGTATAACTGCATTATAAGAATGTAAGTTTTAATTTTAATGCTCATTTTTCACAAGTTTGTTCTTTTTATTCAAAAGGAATTCTCAAATTTTTTATAGAAAATTCAAATTTTCAGATATGAAACTATTTATTTAGTAGCCTTAAAGGTACTGAAACAATGTTTTCGTAAATCTAATATACCGTAAATACGTATTACTGAAGATAGTGTATTACAAATTTTGAAAATATTCGCGTGAAAAATGTTTGTAAGGAAATGAATTAACAAAGCAACTATTGTTACATCATGAGCAAAAGATATGTGTTCATGTGTTGTAAAAATATCAGCTCTATAGCTTCCTCAGGTTTCGAGAAAATAATTTAATATTCTGATGATAGGAAGTTGCTCACCAATATCACCTTAAAAGCATAATGCGATAAGAGTTTTGTTATGGCATATTAATTACAATTAAAATATATACAGTACTTAGGTAACTTTGCTTTGTAGGACTATAATATTGTTTTGATTAGTTCATTGATTACTTTCATAAGGCTAAAGATACCATGAATATCAATTTCAACTTATCATGTCATACTCAATCCCTTTTTTTTGGGGGGGGGGGATAATTTTCTTTATGAATGATGTGTTTCATCCACTTAGTACAGTATAGTTGTACTACTATGGAATTTATGTGAATATTCCTTTTTAACTCTTAATTATGTTATTAACGTTTAAAACACAACTGCAATATTAAGAAATTGGTGTTAGTACTTTTGTTTTACAGACAATATAGATAATATCAAACAGAAAGAAGCCATATAAAAATAATGACATAAAATTTCACGTTCCGTTTGAAGTTTGTGCACCACTGTTTTCTTAATCCATCAGGTTGTTCATTCCTCTTTCCATACCTAGCGCTTGATGCCCGCGCACGACGTCAAGGTAAGAAAAATTCGCTTCCTTTGACATCACTGTTCTATCGTCTTAGCAAGTACTGCACCATGTTACGAGAGTTTCTTCATGTATCTGTATAATGTCATATGGGTTTATGGGTTTATGGTCATATGGGTTTATTCTGTGGACGTTCCACAGAATAAACCCAAGATGAACTCGACAGAGGTAGAAAAAACTTGCAGTTACGTACATTTAAAAGAGGAGAAAGTGAATGAATAATTATTGTTTAAATATACATTATGTGTTTATTGTTCCTTTCTTAGTTTATCTACTAAACACGATACTACAGAGTTTATTCTGGAAGCAAAGCATTGCATAATTGTAGAGGTATTAAATTTTACTTACAGTGTTTAACATTGTATTGCTTAAAGAGGATAAAAATGGACACATTTCAATGTTACGTCAAAGCTATGAGTATAATAATTTCCCGGAACTCGAGGCGAGTGGGATCAATGGGTGTTTGCGTAGAATATATCTCGTGCCGATGCCGCTCAGACGTGCGCGCTATAAATGAAGCTCGTATTGCAAATCCTACTGATCTCAGTGTGCTGTAAATCCCAAAGAGACATCAACACGTACAACTGTGACAAGTCAATATAGCGACTGATCATAATGTACGATCGAGCTTTATCACTGTATGGATAGGTACTGAATTTTAACCTTGCTGTCCCCAGCCTGCTGGTAACACGGTGAATAAACCAATATGCAGCATAAAGGGAGTATTAACTGGCCAGCATTTTTCGCTGAATTGGAAGACCTGAGGCTCAACAGAAGCTTCATCTGGCTCTATATAAAAAAACACAATTTATCGTAAATCTAAATTTATATACAGATGCACATGCAGACGCATATAATCGTACATACCAATACATTCACATGAGTTCTGATCAGAAAGTATCCGTTTTATAGACAAAAAAAAGACTACCTTATATATTTTTCTAAATTATAGACATCAGCTCAAAGAATTTGAGTGACCACAAGGGTCCTTAATACAATAAACATGTACACTATAATGTGATCTGATACATTAAAGAAAAAATAAAGTTAATTGTTGAAGGCAAATCCTAATCTAATCCCCTTCGAAGTAGATCCTTTTGCTTTCATTAGCTTTTCACAGCAGTCCTTTCGTTGTATGAAGAAGTTTCAAACGATTAGGGAAAACACGGAAATTTTACTGGAAGCAAGTAAAGAGATAGGTTTGGAAGTAAATCCCGAGAAGACGAAGTATATGATTATGTCTCCTGACCAGAATATTGTACGAAATGGAAATATAAAAATTGGAAATTTATCTTTTGAAGTGGTGGAGAAATTCAAATACCTTGGAGCAAAAGTAACAAATATAAATGATACTCGGGAAGAAATTAAACACAGAATATATATGGGAAATACCTGTTATTATTCGGTTGAGAAACTTTTATCATCCAGTCTGCTGTCAAAAAATCTGAAAGTTAGAATTTATAAAACAGTTATATTACCGGTTGTTCTTTATGGTTATTATTATTATTATTAAACTTGGACTCTCACTTTGAGAGAGGAACATAGGTTAAGGGTATTTGAGAATAAGGTGCTTAGGAAAATATTTGGGGCTAAGAGGGATGAAGTTACAGGAGAATGGAAAAAGTTACACAACACAGAACTGCACGCATTATATTCTTCATCTGACATAATTAGGAACATAAAATCCAGACGTTTGAGATGGGCAGGGCATGTAGCACGTATGGGCGAATCCAGAAATGCATATAGAGTGTTAGTTGGGAGGCCGGAGGGAAAAAGACCTTTGGGGAGACCGAGACGTAGATGGGAAGATAATATTAAAATGTATTTGAGGGAGGTGGGATATGATGATAGAGAATGGATTAATCTTGCTCAGGATAGGGACCAATGGCGGGCATATGTGAGGGCGGCAATGAACCTCCGGGTTCCTTAAAAGCCAGTAAGTAAGTAAGTTACTTAATGTAAAGGAAATTACCATTTTTCTGATAATGTTGTTTAATCAACTGCACGAAGACAAGTTGGAACATCATAATTGACCTCAATAAGACATTACTCATGAGGCAAATAAGCCGGGAGATAATAGGGTATTGTGGCCAGTTCTTTTCCCCCTCCATTGCATACATCACTGACAAGTAAAATATTACGCTAATCAGACTAAGCTGTATAAAAACAATAAAATTATTGTTCTAGAATAACTCTTCTCGAGTTCTCAGCCAGGTGAGTTGGAGATTTGTTTCCAAGCTTTCGACGGCTAACTCTTCCATCTTCTTCACTTCATTCCCTGAAGAAAATATAATATGCAATATATATATATATACATATAATATATTTCTGATTAAGTTCGCTATCAAGAACTAGATGATACATGATAGTAATCAATTTCTTGATAATTTTCATCACTGAATGACAGAAGAATGGGCCTAAATAAATATAAATTCCATTAATTAAAGCTTCTGGCACAAAATTCACCATTTGTAATTAAGTCATCATCGGCTACGAGGGTGCACTACATTCAGAAATAGTTTATAGTGTCGCATAAAATGATGCAAAAGTATCTGAAATAGCCAAAAGTGCAAAACGCTGGAATTGTTCCGAAGTAGAAGACAAAATTGAATACAGAAAATAGAAACGCCAAATCTAATCGCTCGTAAAGGATCGTGCAATATTCCAAAACTCTGCTGTGTTGAATATCTTTATAAGAATTGTTACAGGACAATTTATTGTTTTTGTGTATCTTAATATGTGCTTTATTGAGTAGGTTTTTTTTGTGAAAACATCATCAAATGCTATGAAACACAAAATAAAAAGCGGGAGTGGGGGCAAAATTGTAATAAATTTAATAATAAGGATTAAATATGTTAAGACGCTAACTTGATATTAGAACAGAATTTAAAGTTAGGACTACAACATTATTAATTTAATTTATATATTGTAACATTAAGGAATATAAATAGTTTCGGTAAAAAAGTAAAAAATCTGTCACAAAGTACGCCGTTTTACGGTAATTATCTTTGTCATAAAGTCTGAGTACAGGTTGTCAGATTCCTGCATGTCTATGGCTAACTGGTGGCCATTTTTACCTGTCACGTATCAGAGAGTTTTGGGACAGAATTTGTACAGTACATTAATCAGAATCGCCTGCAGAAAAACAAATTAAGTCCCTAATTCATTTTCAATCTCCTTAATCCTAACCTGGCAATCTTCCATGAATTGCCCACTTGCTCGATCATTTCATGACCCCTGCAAATTGAAAAACGTTCGTCGCCCTCAATTGACGTTGAAATGACAAGCTCACATTTAATTTTTCATTTGTATCTATAGAAACATCACTTGAAAGTTTACCCAAATTTCTAAGTGGTCTCTACAGTGTGTAAGGTATATACCTGCCATTATTTTATTTTAGTAGGTTATTTTACGACGCTTTATCAACATCTGAGGTTATTTAGCGTCTGAATGAGATGAAGGTGATAATGCCGGTGAAATGAGTCCGGGATCCAACACCGAAAGTTACCCAGCATTTGCTCATATTAGGTTGAGGGAAAACCCCGGAAAAAACCTCAACCAGGTAACTTGCCCCTACCGGGAATCGAACCCGGGCCACCTGGTTTCGCGGCCAGACGCGCTGACCGTTACTCCACAGGTGTGGACCTGCCATTATTTTAACTGATGATTATTCATGTCATAAGGAAGAAAAATTGTCCTCACAATTGTTTTCTAATTGCAATATTTAACGAATTATTAAATTATTTACAATATGCAACGTTTGACGACGTTGCTGGATGGGAAGAGGGGGTTTACAGGTAGGCTATACGGTACAGCTGAAGCGGGGCAGACATACCGGTACAAAACAGATGCTCTGTTCTAATGCAGGGCCGGACCAGGTCAGCTGTTGTTTACATAAAACGCGCGGCAAATACAAACTTTCGATCTCATGAATAGAATATTATGGTAAATTTCTACTTTATCAATATTGCTGCATTTCTTATTGTACGTCTAAAAAATAAACTATAAATGTTTACTGCACAAAATCACACGAACGTCTTTTTTTCTAGTGCAAAATTTTAATCTCTCCCGCTACCGTAAATTAGTAACATTTTAAAGAAACTTAAAGTTTGCAGTTTGTGATATTTGAGGACATGACACTTGACGAAAAATCACTTCTTACAGATAAACCATTTGGTTGTCTAAGTTCAGTTTATTTTCGTATCAATACGAACTCGTTAAATTACATTTGAAAATTGTACATATCGGTACCGATCTATATCAGATTTTCCACGTGTCCACCGTCGTTGTAAAGGCAGGCATCACATCTTCTATTCCAGTTGTCGCGAACACGTTCAAGACTCCCAGTTTCTAATAATCGTTGAGAAACTGTTACAAAAGTTCGCCGGTTAGGTAACCTTCTTTGCGGAAAACGTTGACGGTACATCTTTCTTGCTACACTTGAATTACGACGACTTTCTCCATAAATTAATAACATATGACATTCCTAAACTGTGAATGACATTGTAAGTTGTTTATTGAATACCTTCTACTGAACTGTCATCCGCTCGGCAGTAGAGCTATGAACAGGGAGCTTGTACTCAGCTGATTCGTACTTACGTCTGTGCAGAGTATTGCCTGGTGAACACGTTGCCACGTCTCTCACGCCAGAATATTAAGAAATTTTGAGCATGCATTTTTATTTAATTTCACGAAAACGTAATAGAACACAAATATTTATTTAAAGTCTTTGCTAGATGTATCTCTGATGTAATTGTTTTCGTATAACGCAAATAAAATAAGAAAAGAATTTGTTTTTTTCTGGGAAAACTATAAAGATTTGACCCTATGTTGTATGGACATTTCTTGATCCTGTAGACCGCTCCCAGACGACTGTTAGAAGGACGATCCTGTATACACACTTCATGGCAGTGACCGAGTGGAAGGGCAAGAGCGCTCAAACTGTTACAGATCAAACTGCAACTTCCGATAATATTTAGCTGTAGTTCAATGAGGATAATATTCTTAGTCGTACCGAGAAAATAAAGCTGGAAGACCCACGATGTAGATTTATAGCGCAATGTTCCTGAATGAGAGGGCTCCAGGCAAAATTCAGCTGCTCAAATTAAAGTTTGGAGGTAACAGAATATGCATATGAGTGCCTAAATGAGCGTGGGTTTGTTCCATTCTCCACGCTCAATCCATAGAAAACAAAGATATCCCAGTAGAGGCCCCGAAGAACCTATAAAGAAGCTGGATGTTATAGCGCCCATCTTACGTGACAATCGACACTGAGCAGCAGTAGAAGTGTTAATCTTACGTATTCCCCGATTTATAACTGTGTTGGGCAAGCGCGTAGTCCAGGTAACACAGGGGTTTTCTCCGAGAAATCCGGTTCCCCTGTGACATCCCAAAATCTGCAACATCATCTCATCTCATCTCATCTCATCTCATCTCATCTCATCTCATCTCATCTCATCTCATCTCATCTCATCTCATCGTGGGTGTAGAGTAGACCAGCCTCCTATGGCGCACCATCGGTAACGTCTCTGTCTGTAAATTGGTCTACACAGTTTGCTTGATATGGGTGAATGATGAGTCAAGTACCGCTTTTAGTTATAATAATAATAATAATAATAATAATAATAATAATAATAATAATAATAATAATAATATTAATAATAATAATAATAATAATAATAATCCCTCGCCTCACAATGGTAATATTATAGTGCATGAATGTTAGATTTTATTTTGCAGTTCTGACAACGTCGAAAGATTCTAATCAATGAACCACAGTGTATCAATGCGTCCGGAAGTATTACATCAATGGTTAAATTCCATGAACTCGTTGAAATAAAACCGAAGACTTGCAGGCTTGCAGCGCAATTCTAACGTATCTAAAATTATTATTAATAAACCTTCTTACGAAAATTTTTCCTACGTACAGTTGTCCAAAAATTAATTATCGACTTTGTAGAAATAGAGTGTCAGAGATAAGATATCTATTTGGGCGTATAAGAAAGGCTGAACATTTTATTTTACCGAAATTAAAAATTTAATGGTTTACAAACGTTGCATGATGGTATCAAAATTTCGCAGAAAAAAATTTGACCTCCTTGAAGCACTTTTAATCGAGCCGTAGAGAGATTCTGTTTGATTATCTTATTTTTTCTCACATAAGCATGTTTATAGGTTTTTGCTAGATGCAGGCTGCTATGATTTGTTGTTACTGACAGACAAAAGAAAAAGATTGTTATTTGTAAGTTTTAAGAGATGGCAGGAATGCAAAATAAAAGGTACAAATATATTGTTACAGGCTGCATCAATCCAGACGTCATCACAAAGAGGTGCTGCAAACGAATTCCATCCGCCCACCAACCTACTACTATTAGTTTTCATTGTTTATTTATTCTATTTTTATTTTCATTTTGGTCTCCGTGAAAAATAATCTGCCTTCTTGTCAAAGGATTGTAGTTGCTTTCTTGTATCCAGTGTGGATCTGATAAAAGCATCTGTCAAGACCACAAACTTTGGCTGAAGCATCGGTGAATATCGTCACTAGTCTCTTGGCCGATTGTATAAAGCAAGGAATTTTTTTGTCAGAATATTCCTGATCATACAAACCTTCTTCTTCTTCTTCTTCTTCTTCTTCTTCTTCTTCTTCTTCTTCTTCTTCTTCTTCTTCAGGCATTAGACCTCTCGGTCTGTTGCGTCTCTTCGATCCAACCATCTTCTTTTAGGTCTTCCAATGTCCCTTTTACCTTTCAGTTTATAATTTAGAATCTTCTTAGGTAGTCTTTCATTGTTCATTCTGTTTACGTGGTATTTCCATGTTTGTCTATAATCATCTACTTTATTATTCAATTCGTATATTTCTAGAAGATTTCGGATGTCCTCATTACGTAGTCTATCTCTTTTTGTGACTCCTAGGCATCCTCTCAGAAATCTCATTTCTGCTGCTTGTATTTTACTACGTGTTTTTGTATCAAGGGTCCAAGTTTCACTGCCATATAATCTGCATGGAGCTGCCATTGTTTTATAGAATTTCATATATGTTTCCTTTCTAACTTTGGTTTTCCTAATAGTTTCACAAATTCGATTAAATTTTTCTATCTTCTTTTCTGCATCTATCTTTCCCATATATGATAGATCGCACCCCAAAAATTTAAAGGAACTTACTTGTTCAATTCCTTGATTTTGTATTAATAGTTTATATCTGAGAGGAAATTTTCCCTGAAAGGCCATCGATTTAGTTTTCTGGACATATATTTCTAAGTTATATTCTCCAGCAATTGTTTGTAATTCAAAAATTGATCTTTGTAAGATATCTTCATTATCTGATATAAGAAACTGATCATCTGCAAACAGAAGGGTACTTATAAAACTTATCATACAAATACTCTGCAAATATTCTATATTTACTCTTAAATAACGGAGGTACTGGTATAATGAATTTCATAAGAAGGGGAAGACAAAATATGAACTCTTACTGCTCATACGATCCTCAAGTTTATTAAACACTGTTATATACTCAGTTTTATATACAGTATAAATATCATTATTTTATTCTATTTGTATTTTGTAATTATCTCTACTTATTTATTAATCCATATTAATTGTATTAATCTATCCTGCGTCTCTTCAGTAGGTAAGTGCACAACTACACTTCATTTAACTCTTCCTCACCCTTCTTATGTTTCGAGCTATGTTGGCCACGTCCATCGCTGGCGGATGTTTCTGTCTTGTCTTTTTATTCTGAATTACATGTCTAACAAATTTCTTACGTTATCCAATATGATGAAAAACAGGCGTTTGCCTACATTGATCTCAAAACAATAATCATGGGTAACTTTTCTTTATTTTTTAAACATTTTGCTTTCCAAGTGTGATGTTTTTTTTACGTTTTTAATGGTGACATTGCGATAAATGCAACTCTTATCTTGAGTACTAAGCCGCAAGTATTCGAAAAAAAAATTCTAATGTCATTTCCCAGGACCAGAATAGATTTTTGAAGTATTTCAATTTCCTAGCATGTTTTTCCTTTCCATTAACAATAAAGTTATATTTCCCAGTGTTTCAAAGAAGTGTTCGTTGTATGGGTACTGTTTTTGCCCAAGGATGATGCTAAGAACTGGCTTCAGCGTTGTTATCGCTGGCGCTGGTAGAAGAAAACCCATCTGCATATTTGGAACGAAATGTGTCCACTACATTTTGGGGAAACAGCTTTTAAAATATATCCTTGCAGATCTGAACTATCATGCAGGACTTCAGTAATAGCTGTTTTTTTCTTCTTTTATATACTGTATTAATTTCTACAGACTGTTTTCACTTCTTATCTGAGGATATAAATGTTTTGTCTCGATCGCTATAATTATCGTAATCCACAAGATCTGGAAGTAAAGATCTTGTCTTGTTTCGTGATCTGTGATATGTTTTTCTCCAATGATATTATATCATCTGACAATTTTCTTTAGTGCAACTCAGCTGGGGGTGACGACAATATCCAATTATCTTCACAGCCCATGTTGAATCTTTCGTACACTGCTTTTAACACTTGAATATAAATAATTGATTAAATGCCGATCTTACTCGTGTTAATTTTGTAAGCATGTGCGGCTTACAGCTGTTTCGGTGCTACTTGACTCCATCCTCAGAGCCTACTAGATCTCGGCGCTATCTCAACTTCGCTGCCTGTTGTGTGGGTACGTTCGTGTGATGAAGAGTTGTGTCAAATAGTGTGTGTGTTCTGAAATTGATCTGTGTGTTGAGAATTTGATTAGGGTGTGTTTTAGTGTGTCTGTATATTTCATATTGTTCTAATAACTAATGCCAACCACACATGCAATAACAAATACAGACATGGAAATCCTACACATACAACCCAAAAACCAAAAACTCAACACACTAGAACATTATGAAATATACAGACACACTAAAACACACCCTAATCAAATACTCAACACACAAATCAATTTCAGAACACACACACTATTTGACACAACTCATCACACGAACGCACCCACACAACAGGCAGCAAAGTTGAGACACAGAAGGCTCTGAGGATGGTGTCAAGTAGCACCGAAACAGCTGTAAGCCGCACATGCTTACATAATTAACACGAGTATGATCGCCATTTAATCAAATATTTACTTTTCTGATGTCATTTTCCAGGACCAGAATGCATTATTGAAATCTTTCATTTTCCTAGCATGTATTTCCTTTCCACTAACACTAACGTTATATTTCCCAGTATTTCAAAGAAGTGAGTAGCCTACTGCTTTTGCTCAACGATGTTGCTAAGAAATGGCTTCAGCATTGTCACCCCCTGGTAGAAGAAAACACAACTTCATATTTCGAGGAGATGTATGCACTACAGTATGGGGGAATAGTTTTAAAATATATTCTTGCATATCTGAACTATCATGTAGGACTTCAGTAGGCTAATAGCTGTTTCATTTTTATTTTATATACTGTATGAATTTTTCCAGACTGCTTTCTGATCTTAGGGTATACGAGTAGGCTATGTATTGTTTCGATTGCTATAATTATCGTAATTCACAAGATCTGGGAGTAAAGATCTTGTGTTTTTTTTGTGATCTGTGATAATATGTTTTTTTTTCGAATAATATTATATCAGAATAACTCTTCTCGGGTTCTCAGCCAGGTGAGTTGGAGATTAGCTTCCAAGCTTTCGACGGCTAGCTCTGCCATCTTCTTCAGGGACGAAGTGATGTGGGGACGAATCGAATCGAAATCGAAAAATCGAAGGAGAATTGGGAGGAAAATTTAAAAGGTACGCAAAACGCGTCCTTGCAAGGGGTTGGGGGCTGTACAAAACTAAATATGTGAGCTCCAAGCCTGTTGGCCACTAGTCTCACTCCGGATTACGCTGCTCCCCTGAAGGAGCTCTAGAAAATTTTGAAGGGGAAGCCGAAATTGGACGTAACCTCTTAGGTACCACATACGCGAGGGGGGCTGAGATTGATCAATTGATCACGGAACGGGGCGAGGAGGAGTTGGCTGGTGTTTGCCGTTAGGATGGCAAGACGCCGTCATCTGTTGTTCGATGACAAAGCAGGTGAAGGCCGTCGGAAGAAGCGCCGTGAAATCTAATGTGGGGACCACGTCTAGCCGGTATATATGCAAAAGTAGGGCTTCCCGCTGCGGGCCAATCAGGAGCTAGTTCCTAGTCCTGACCTCCAGGCTAGAAGAGTTATTCTATATCAAACGCCGGGAAAGCCTCAAGTCATACAATATTATATCATCAGACAATTCTCTTTAGTGCAATTGGAGCTAGGGGTGACGACAATACCGAATTATCATCACAGCATTCATCTATAACAAATTTGTGTAAGTTTCGTAGAAATTCAGTGCAATCGATATTCTTCATATATGTATTGCTATTGTTATTAGCATGAGAAGTGAAATTCAAAGAAAATGTTGTTCTATTAGACAAGAAAACAACCCATACAGGACCAGTTGTAGGCTATGTAGTAAATAAATATCAGTCACTAAAACCATGATTTAATGATATTCTAATCTATAGGCTATAACGAGTCAATATGCCTATTTTACATTAAAAACATAAATACCTACAGAAAAGACTCCTATTAAAATCATCTGCCTACCTTTGTCAATGTGCTTTTGTTCTGGAAGAACCATTTCCCTTCTACGAGAAAACATCTTACAACACATTCAATAACTCATTAAGCTCTTCTTTTAAATTCTAGAACAGCGTTTTTCAACCTTTTTCAACAGGTGGCGCTCTGAAGTTGTAATTTAAAATCCCGCGGCACACTCATATAATTCAAATCAGTGGTTCCTAACTGGGGGAAATTTTTTCATAAAAACAAGTTAAGTACGATATTGTTAAGGTTGGTCCATAGCCTACCTGCACAAACAGCGCTCAACGAGCGCGCGCGCTCCTTCGGAGCGGGAGAGCTGTGTTTACCGCTCGCCGAAACGGAGATGAAGATACATCAGAATGACATAGACTGCTACACAGGCTGGCTGAGAAAATGATTGCTATGTTTGGCTCAACATTTATATTTGTGAGCAACTGTTTTCTATAATCAACATTAATAAAGGCAGACATCGAACATTACGATAATTGAAGTGGAATGCAACTGTTTTAATAAAAATGAAACTGAATCAACAAAGCCTTCTTGACTAGTAACATTGCCATCATGTATAGATCGAGAACTTCTCGACGAGAAGGCATTGCTAGTGATCATAACTCACTACTGCCATCTAGCATGCATCTAGCGTAATATTTGTAATGTTGAGATGGTACAGTGATACATTTGAAGACAGTTGTATTTTCGTAAGTCAATTAATATTTTATTGTATTGGAGTATTTCGTTACTTCTAATCTTTATATACTTTCTTCTAATCGTGTAATAGTCAATTAAATCCCACTCGAGTTTTGATTTTCTCTAAATAAATCAAACCGTCTAGTGAGATTACTGTTGAAAAAAATATTCGATTAGATATAAAATCTCTAGAATATAAACATAATGCAACAAACAGGCCATGCTAAATAATAATTATCCAGTTAACTTTTTGATTAAATTACATGAAATACATTGAGTAACGGTCAGCATGTCTGACCGTGAAATGAGCTGGTCCGGGTTCAAATTCTGGTTGGGACAAGTTACCTGATTGATGTTTTCCCTCAACATATTAACAGCAAATGCTGGATAACTTTCGGCGCTGGGCCCTGGACTCATTTCGATGGCTTTATCACCTCTATCTCATTCAGACGCTAGATACCCTTAGAAGTCGATAAAGCGTCGTAAAATAACGAACTTCAGGAAAAGAAAAGTCGGAAATATGAAAATATAAAAAAGTAACGAAATTACAACTGCACACACAGCACTGTTCTTATTTTGTCTTTACTTAATGCAAGTAAATTATACACAAAACACGAAAAAAGAAATCGAAGTACTGCACAGAAATGAACTGGGGCAGACACGAATCCACTGTTATGCAGTCTAGCCACTGCATTGACCTTGTTTATGTTCCTGCAGAGTTGTAACATTCCTTCTTATAAACACAGTCGGACAGAAGGAGTGTCTCGCCGATGTGAAGCAATATTATATGGATCTGCTCGTGAAACAAGCCAGAAAATGTGCCATTACTAATCATGGCAAACATCCGTTATGGTTTGACGTTTGCACATATCTCTCTAAAACAGCGGTGACCAAAACTCGAGCTGCATTGATTACATGCCACAGACAGCCTATGAAGTAAAGAGACGGAGGAAAGGTACTTGGCATGAAAACTACAATCAGTGATGGTTCCTGTACTAACATCTTGATCAACCCCGCCGATAAAAATCTCAAGCTTTGCTGTATCAGTAATGTTACTGCCGTCATCAAGAACCAGTGAATAATACACGATTTTTCTTGCTTCATTTTTTAACCTTTCACTTGAATATAATAAGGAATATTCTGAATTTCTTTCTCGATACTTGGTCGAGAAATTCGTAGTTTTTCAAAATTAAAAACTTCTTATGGACAAGTTATTTAAGCTATTTTAATTTACTCTTTTGAGAAATTATATTATATTAAAAGGCTTTAGAGCACGAGATATTTCAAACCTCATTAGGAAGCTGACTTCCTTACATTTATTTACCTCATTTTTCTCTTGCTGGCTATGATTTAAGACAGCGATGTCAAGGTCAAGAGCACGTAAGACGCTTCTGCGTACGATCAAGTGCTCACTGGTTGCACTGCGACAGCAGCACTGAATAAAAAGGAGTGAGCAAAGTAAACTCTATTGCCCTATCACTGCAAGACGAATTAAACTGCTTCTATTATTTAATAGATAATGTGTTACATTCATACAAACAGCAAGAAATCAGAACATGTTTTGTAGACTGTACCTCTCTAATAAATGCAATGAATTATAAAACAGTAGGCTTCAATAAATAGTAAACGTAGCTTCTCCTTAACTTAATACTTATATAGTTTCAGATAATAGCCAGAATATAATTAATTTTTATATAAATATGTAATAATCCAACTAGTATAAAAACACTGTTTTCCTGTTTTAAACTTACCAATACGAAAGTGAAATAAATTACAGGACATTTTGCATATGGAAAAATGAAATAATAGGCCTGCAACAAATAATAAACATAGTATATTTTCTTTATCTCAGCGGTTTTAGATAATTTGTCCTACCTAATTAATTGTATGTAACTGTTACATACTTAATAATGTACTTATTATATGAACAGCACATTTGTAAAACAAATTTAAATTTCTGACTTCTCGTCTAATATAGAAATATTTTTTCTTGTTTTTGCCGACACCAATCTTCTTATGTCCGGCGAAATTATGTTTCCTGCAACATGACGTATCATCTGATAATCTTGATCTTAGTCTTGGTTTTGTGAAGTTTATAAGTGCTCACTTACGTGCTTACTGCCAAATATATAAATAATTTGCGCCGCAAATATTCGTACCCTGGATATATTACCCGGCAAAACGACTTCCAACTTGGCCCTGTTCACAGAACTTTTCCTGGCTTAACCAAAGGACATCACAACGGTAAGGAACACTGTCAAACTGAAAATCTATGCACAACGTATATTGACAATTTTTAGACAGAATCCGTAACGAGTCTACGCTATTAACATCATACTCTTTTTGTACTCTATTCTGTAAACTTAAAATGCAATGTAGTGAGGAAGAATCTCTACAGTACATTAAACATACATTTATTACTATTTAATGTCAATAAAACAACAAAGTTTCAATATATCATTATGTACACAATTAATCATTTCAGGCGTTTCACATTGCTTCTCTTTGTAACTAAATGTTTTCCATATAAGCTTCTTAGTATAGGCTTACTACTTACATTTGGTAATAGTTCAAAGTAAAAGCCTCAAACTCGAAGGAATGTAACAAAGAATTTGATTTTTTTTTCATTCTCATCGGTTCGAAATTAATCAAAATAAAAACAAATACGATTATCTCCTGCCCTAAAATTATACACGTCACATAGGCCTATTGTTGTAAGATTGAACCCCTCCTCAAAGTTTCTTCCGTCATTCTGGTATTAAAATGCAATCTATAGACCACTCCTGGAAATTACATAAATCTGCAACAATTTCCTCTCCTTGCTTAGAAATAGAACATGATCCACATGCAGCATAATGTGACATTCCTTTATAACGCCTTCAAGAATGCAAATATTGGTAATGTGCAGTCGTGTTGAAATAAGTTCGCGCAAAGAAATACGTTGTATTAGTTACTTCTTACGGAAACCACTCTTCTGTAGCTACTTTTACAAATGCAATGCGAGGTCTCAGTTTCCTGAAATACTTGTGAAATTTCACGCTGGATATCCTGGTTCATACATTTACGAGTAGTTTATACTCCTGTTCCTCCTATCCAAACTTTTTTTAAATAGATTGCAGCTCATGAAAAGAATGGTTTGTGAAGTCATAATAACTCAGTAATTTCACAAATAATAATCTGATGATCGTCTGCAAACATAACTAGCCATGATAAGAAATATATACATATAGAGAGAATCTATTAATTTATGTTATAAGAAGATATTTAAAATTACAAAATAAGTATATTGAAATTAAAATTATTTAGTATTTCGCAGTTACTTCTACATCAAGCGAAGAACATCCAAATTTCTTGCACATTTCTGTAATTGCAGATAAATCTCATCTTCACCTGTTTTGTAATGAGAGTAAAATACTTTATCTAAAATTTTGTTTGAATAATCCATAACATGAAAAATCAAAGAATAATCAGGTATTTAAACGAAATGCAAATGACAAGTAATGCTGGCCGTTACCAATTTTATTGCTTTCTTAGTAATTTCTTGAATCTTCACGGAACATATCCGGAGAAAATATCTACCACCCTCGATGCTAAGTCAGAATACGGGTTCGCTTGTATGTCTTCGGGAATAGAGAATACGAACAAAAGACTGGATTGTTTCTTTTGAAACGTGAGACAGCTTAGAACTTCAGCTGTTGAAGTTCATGACGCGAATTGACGAAGGGATAAAGGTAAGTATTCAATAATTATACACATTTATGCCTGTTTGTATGTTAGGTTAGAATATGTTATACAATGTGTTTTGTTTGTGTCATTTTCATATTAATCTGTGTGTTCTTTTGGAGAGTGGTTGGATGTAATCATAGGTGAGGAGGTGAAACCTACGAAATCTATCTGTCTGTCTGCCTGCCTGCCTCTCTATCTATCTATAAATCTATCTATCTATAAATCTATCTATCTATCTATCTATCTATCTATCTATAAATCTATAAATCTATCTATCTATCTATCTATAAATCTATAAATCTATCTATCTATCTATCTATAAATCTATCTATCTATCTATCTATAAATCTATCTATCTATCTATAAATCTATCTATCTATCTATAAATCTATCTATCTATCTATAAATCTATCTATCTATCTATAAATCTATCTATCTATCTATAAATCTATCTATCTATCTATAAATCTATCTATCTATCTATAAATCTATCTATCTATCTATAAATCTATCTATCTATCTATAAATCTATCTATCTATCTATCTATCTATCTATCTATCTATCTATCTATCTATCTATCTATCTATCTATCTATCTATCTATCTATCTATCTATCTATCTATCTATCTATCTATCCATCTATCCATCTATCTATCCATCTATCTATAAATCTATCTATCTATAAATCTATCTATCTATAAATCTATCTATCTATAAATCTATCTATCTATAAATCTATCTATCTATAAATCTATCTATCTATAAATCTATCTATCTATAAATCTATCCATCTATAAATCTATCTATCTATAAATCTATCTATCTATAAATCTATCTATCTATAAATCTATCTATCTATAAATCTATCTATCTATCTATCTATCTATCTATCTATCTATCTATCTATCTATCTATCTATCTATCTATCTATCTATCTATCTATCTATCTATCTATCTATCTATCTATCTATCTATCTATCTATCTATCTATCTATCTATCTATAAATCAATCTATCTATCTATCTATAAATCAATCTATAAATCTTTAAATCTATAAATCAATCTATAAATCTTTAAATCTATAAATCAATCTATAAATCTTTAAATCTATAAATCAATCTATAAATCTTTAAATCTATAAATCAATCTATAAATCTTTAAATCTATAAATCAATCTATAAATCTTTAAATCTATAAATCAATCTATAAATCTTTAAATCTATAAATCAATCTATAAATCTTTAAATCTATAAATCAATCTATAAATCTTTAAATCTATAAATCAATCTATAAATCTTTAAATCTATAAATCAATCTATAAATCTTTAAATCTATAAATCAATCTATAAATCTTTAAATCTATAAATCAATCTATAAATCTATAAATCTATCTATCTATAAATCTATAAATCTATCTATCTATAAATCTATAAATCTATCTATCTATAAATCTATAAATCTATCTATCTATAAATCTATCTATCTATAAATCTATCTATCTATAAATCTATCTATCTATAAATCTATCTATCTATAAATCTATCTATCTATAAATCTATAAATCTATCTATCTATCTATCTATCTATCTATCTATCTATCTATCTATCTATCTATCTATCTATCTATCTATCTATCTATCTATCTATCTATCTATCTATCTATCTATCTATCTATCTATCTATCTATCTATCTATCTATCTATCTATCTATCTATCTATCTATCTATCTA
This sequence comes from Periplaneta americana, assembly GCF_040183065.1. Taxonomy (NCBI): domain Eukaryota; kingdom Metazoa; phylum Arthropoda; class Insecta; order Blattodea; family Blattidae; genus Periplaneta; species Periplaneta americana. The sequence continues at coordinate 63,923,686 of NC_091128.1, forward strand.
TCTATCTATCTATCTATCTATCTATCTATCTATCTATCTATCTATCTATCTATCTATCTATCTATCTATCTATCTATCTATCTATCTATCTATCTATCTATCTATCTATCTATCTATCTATCTATCTATCTATCTATCTATCTATCTATCTATCTATCTATCTATCTATCTATCTATCTATCTATCTATCTATCTACCTACCTATTTATCTACCTACCTACCTGTCTGTCTACAAAATATTTCTATCACCCCAGATTGTTTAGTAATCGTGACTTTTATTCATATAATTAGGGTGTTTCTGTTACTCCACAAGATCTATGCTTATTAAATATTTTGTCTGCTTCAAGATAAATTATAGTTTATTCTTACATATTTTTTTCGTGTTGGTTTCAAATCCCTTTATCAAATTGTTTTAGCAATGGGTTTTAAAGTTATATAACATTCTTTATTCTACAACATTCGTCTTAATTAGAATATTTGCTTCCCTGTTCACACATTTGAAATACAGCAATAAATTGTACAAGAATCACAGTTTAAGCAAAATTAACATAACACTGTTCTTACAATAAATGGTAATGATTCAATGTGAACATTTTCGCCTATTATGTCATCATCAGACGGTAGAAACAATATCTGACACAGTTAATATTTTAATATTCATTTCGGGTATAAATAATAAATCATCTGAATTTTTAGCGCCTTTACATTAATTATTTTTAATTTAACTAATGAGAACTATAACATCCGATATTCTTTCTTTCTTTATCTATCTTACTTTAACCTATACTTTTGAGGTTCATTTATACGACCCACGCTACACGGACCTTACAGGGCCGCTACCTGTCGGGAGGGCAATTAGTCTATTGGATCACATACATACTTTTTGACCACACAAGGACATGGAGGGCCTCCCCGGATGAGGGATCAGCTCAATGCCAGGGCCACCTCCGATACAACACAAACATTTAAGACATTACACACTATTCACTCACACATATGAAAGGACTAGAGAAGAATCGCAGCCCATGGCCGGACTTTCAAGAAGTACAATCGCTACATTTGCCTGAAAATAACTGAGAAAACCATGAAAAACCTTAGTTAGGGTTGCCGGACCCTGGGATCGAATCTCGGACTTCCCGAAAGCAAAGTTAGACCTCTACCACTCCGCTCGCCCGCTCGGTACATCCGATATTCAATTAAAGAAAATTTCATTCAGAGAATTGGACTCTGGAAACGTCCCCAAAATGCTCATTGCCTTTCCACTTTTGATGGCTATTCCTATTCATTGTCGTAGATAATTGGTACAGCTAGTGCCTCCAGTAATAATCACCAAACTTCTACCAAAATTTCAAAGTTAGATTAAAATATTTATATTACACTACATAAATACTAGTAAAATCAATGCTGATTATGCGCCAATGAAAAACTGAAACACTGTAAAATTAAAGGGTGACAGAAACATTACGACTTTATTTTTGGATAAAAGTAGGCCTCCAGGTCTTTCGATGATTTGGATGAAAGAGTTGTAAGTATGATTATATTTTGACTTATGTTTTTCAGTTGCAAATACAATACGATTTTAACTGGTTCGCTACTATGACGCAAATTACATATTTCTTCTCCGCCTTTTTGCAATGCAATGTGCGGGCCTACTACTGCGCAATCCAAAAGCTAGTGCTCAAGTCCTAACGAAAAATATTTACACGGTGGATCTAAATGAATACCCTAATTTAGGAGTTTTTACGGGAAACCACGAAAGATACAACGCTCACAAGGGATCGTGTGACAGAAAGAACTTTACCCTCAAAGTTTTGTTTGAAGTTTGAAGTGTGCAACATGGCGTAATTGCACCATGTGCCGTTAGAAAAACAATTTCTGAACATCCGATTACCAAACAGATAGATTGATCGTGCGGGAAATAAGACGAGGGGCTTTTGCCGTGGCCTTCACGTTCCCCTGACTTAACGCCATGAGATTTCTACCTGTGATGGTTTATCAATGACTCTGTGTCACCGTTATCGACAAGTCTGGCAGATCCGCGGGTCCTATCACCGCCGCCATCACAGCAATCGACAAGGTATCCGTGTGTGGCATGAAATGGACCACACTGCTCCGCCGATTTAGTAGAATTCGTTTGAGTCTAAAGAAAGCAGAAAACAGTTGTTGTGACGAGAATCCAAGCCTCCGCGTACCGGGGGCATCATGTCACAAACACATTCACATCTATTTCTCACAAAGTAAATAGTAGTAGTAGTAGTAGTAGTAGTAGTAGATTTATTTCTAGAGTTAAGGCCATAAACCTTCTCTTCCACTCAACCAGTATTAGAACAATAGCAATACAATAGCAGAAATACAGGAAAAATATAGAATTCATAGGCCCGGTTTCTTCAACCTTTGTTAAAATGCACCTAACATAGCGTTAATTAACTGTAAGTTAAAAGTATGAATTGCTGTTAAAAATATTGCGTTTCTTCGACTTTACATTTCACATTTTAACATTCTGTTTGTTAACTCTCTGTTAGGACCAGAGATTCTAGTGTTTAACCATAACCTATAACCAAGTATAGGCTCACTTCTGTTTTCTGAACTCTGACAATTGTGATTCTCGCTTGTTTCCGTTGTTTGAGAATAGAAAGACTTCTATTCTCTCAGGTTTGATTTCTGCTTCTTTCCTCGTCTGTATCACAATAGCGTGGAGCGGCGTATTGGTATTGCTGTTATGAAATGGAAAATACGAGAACAAAAAGAAATCTTGGGATTAATTTCTCTTCGTTCAAAAGAAACCTTCTGCTGGAAATTATTTCGCAGTATAAACCAATTAATGAGAATAAACAAACAAACGAATCTAAGTTGAAAGCGAAAAGTGAGGCTTGGCAGAAAATAGCCTATACCTTTGTATGAACTTCTGGTCTGTCAAATCACAGACATCATCCGCTCTGTTTATGCATTCATGGATATAATTTTCTAAATAATCCAGATATAGAAGTTCAGCATCTAACGCACCGGCCATATTGGATACTTCTATGCTAATAGAGAGTTAAATGATTTAACTGCATGAAATTGGGCAGTTAAATTAACACAGGTTTTAACAGCCTGTTAGTACTAACAGTAGTTGAAGAAATGCTTCAACTGTTAAGTTTACAGTTAAAATGGAATAACACACTGTTATAATTTAACAAAGGTTGAAGAAACCGGGCCATAATAATTTATTTTTAGAGTTAAGGCCATAAAGCCTTCTCTTCCACTCAACCAGTATTAGAATAGCAATACAATAGCAGAAATACCGGAACAATATACAATTCATAATAATAATAATAATAATAATAATAATAATAAAATGAAACAAGTTTAGTTACATCTAATTCTAAGAATCAATCAAATTATAGTAATGTGAATCGAAGTAATTGTTAAAATAATAAGGAAAATGTATATGTCGAAAATAAAAATCATATAGGCCTATTAGAAAAAAATATATTTTAGGAAATCTCACAGTCTTAGCAGTCTATTTGACAACCGGGTTTGAAATTAGTAAATGTCTGACAGCCCCTTAAGATATGAGGTAGGGAGTTACAATGACGAGAAATTGAAACGGTGAATGATGAAGAGTATCGGGAAGTGTTATGATGAGGTATACACAATGCACCGGTGATCTGAGATCGAATATTTAGGTTATAGTTGGAGGATAAATATACAAGACGAGACGACAGATAACTTGAGTTTGAGGTACGCAGATTTTGAAATAGAAGAGAAAGGCAGTGTAAAGTTGTACGATCGTTGAGCCGGAGCCAAGATAAAGATTCGAGAAATGGTGAAATCGATCGTCGGACATTGCACACATAATATCTTATACACGTATTATGAACACGCTGTAATTTGTTCTAGAGTTCGGTGCTTAAGTCAGTGAACAACACGTCACACTAGTCAAAGTGCGGCATTACGAGTGTTTGAACCAATGTTTGTTTCAGTGGCGCTGGAAAGAAATGCTTGAACCGGCTTAACGAGTGAATAGACGAGCAGATATTGTTACAAGTAAATATTATTCAATGCGGCGCAAATATTAAGAATATTGCTGGAAAGTTAAAAGTAATATTTATTCATTAATTCGTTTGTTCACTCTTTCGTTCATTCATTCATTTAAATTAAATTAAATTGTTAACTGCCTCCCATTGGAGGTAGCCCAGAAGGACTCAGTATACTCTCCTACATGAATTTTACAATATTAAATGTTTACACAAATTTGTTGACAGAAAATTAAAATAAACATATATGAATTATAAAGTAAAAGAAAAAGAAATTAAACAGAGTGAATATGACGACTCAGAATTTGGCAAGAGCGTTTCAAAACTGAAGTTATGATGTCAGTAGTAAGTGCCTATGGTAGTTCAAAAACCTTCCTGAAGCTTTAAAAAAACTTGGGAATTACACCACGAGCTCCAATAAGAAGACCAATCACCTCAATGGTTTCAAGCTGGTATTTTGCTTTGAAGTAATCAACTGTTGGCAGATAAATGTTGATATTTTCTTGATTGACATCCTCCGGCTGGCTACTCCCCGTTCCAATCCTTATGCTAGGATCAATTATATATCATTTCTTGGTAGTCTGGGAGTACGCTATGATGTCAATACGTCTAGAGGAGCCATTAGTAGCAAGGCAAAAGACTTCCTCTTCTACTGTCAAAGACTTTTTTTTTTCAAAGCAGTTGCAATTAAGAGTCGAACATGATGATGTCTGGCATTTCGGAGGAGTAAACCTCTGTTACACTGATCTTGGACGTGGGCAAGGGTTTCAGTTTCCGAGCATCTATGTCTGCACCAGGATCCGTCCAAAGAGCGACCAGGTACTCCTCTAACTGCTGCTAAATTGGCGTTCATTTTAAGTCAGGTTACCCATTCAGATGTAGATAGTCCAGACTTATTAAAAATCCAGGCATTGGCTTTAGGTACTTGGCTGTACAATTCATTAAGTCATTTATTTACTTACTTAGTTTCTTATTTACTTATTTATTTGATAATTTATTTATTTACGTGTTTATTATTGTATTTTATGGAATGATAGCCTATATTCTAGAAAATGCAATTATTTTATATTAACGTTGTGTCAGATTCAGTTTTTATGAAATGAATTACCAACTCTAAAATATCCCATTCCCGCATAATCGATTTTTTACTGTCCATAACATTTCTTGACTTTCATGCTGTACCTAAACATGATGCTTGCCGATTGCAGGGGACTTGCTCCGAGTGTTATATCTGCATAGGTAAATGCTGGCTTTCTCCTATGTTGACGGAGCAGTATATAGCCTACCTACTTGAAGTTTGCAGAATAATGAAATAAGTTCACATCGAGCATTAATAGGGTATGCAAAAAAAAAAATCTCTGAGTCTTTATCTCCATACGCGTGTGTGTGTCATTATCCTATGTTGTTGAAATCAGGGAATTCACTTAGATATATCTTATAAAGGGCCATCATTTTATTTTTACTAACATTTTTAATATTAACCTGGCTATACCTTTAAAGAACCGGAAACACCGTTTGCTACCCCCTTCCACGACTGGAGTTCGATGATACCGGCGTAAAACACAAACAAATCAATTTACTAGGTATACGAGGGAAGAAAAGTAGTTCATCCATTTACGTAAACTAGGAAATATCGCGATTTTGAGTTCGATAATTGTCTTTAGGTTTTTGTTTAATCAAAATACAGTACTGTATTAAGAATAAGTTAAGTGTTTTTACTCATGAACTGAGTTATCCATGCGAACGTATTCATTATGCAGTGTATATTATACTGTCTACAGCACATTAGCGTACAATATAGAGAATGAAGTTAAATTGAAAAATAATCATAATATGGATATTTAAACACATTTTTGAAAATGGTGGCCGTTCATTTCGATACAGGTTTCAGTTCTTTTGTGCATATTATCGCATTATAGACTATTGCATCTAATTCCAATTGCCAGTTTCGTCCTTCGTACTAGTAACTCATGTTGAAATAATTCTGTACCTACTCTATAAAAGAGTACCTTACGTACTGTAAATTCAATCTTCACTTCTGCCCGACCCGCACAGATAAAATTAATCGGACATGCTATCTACTGTCCGTCTAAGTGGTTATGCCGCAGGATCGTAGAAAGGGGGGAAATCACGTGACAGTTAATTACTTAACGAGGTCGTTTTATTTAAGTTATTTTAAACAGTTGAATAATATTAAGTAAACGTTCAATTCCTAACAGAAATTAATGTTTTCAGAAAAGAGCTAAGACAGCCCAGCCACTAGCCTTTACAGAGGGACGCGCAGAAGCAGGTGGGGGAAATCGGGATGCGACGTAGGCAAACGGACTGTACCTGTGCGAAAATATGGTTCAATATTGATAGCTCTTTCGTCACTGGAAAACGCTAACATATTTCTGGAACGTACTATACACACTAACTCAGTACTGCTTACTATATGCGGCCTTGATTCTGTGTGGAGGACAGTTGGAACTTTAGTAGAAGGGGTGGGAGTGAAGTGCATTAAAAAACTCAGGTACAATAAAAATTGAAATAAAAATAAAATGATGTCCCTGTACAAGAAGCACCAGAAATAATACAATTAACCAAATCGCAGTTGACCAGAGCTGCCGTCACCACATATTGCTGGGTACTTGATACATAACAAATGTCCGTGCTGCTCACTAAGTGGTGGAGGGAACTCGGCTGCCTACTCTGCCAGTCATGATTAACATCGACGGCGGCTCCTCGAAGGACGCGTGGCGTCGCGTCGCCCGGACTGCCGGGCCCGCGAGCAATAGCTCGGGGTCTGGGCTCGTCTCCAAAAGCGGACGGAGTCACAAACAAGGGCTCTGCGTCGCTAACGAGCACGGTGGTCCGCGCGGGCCGACGCTTTACGACGTCTGTAACACCACTTAAGATTCGTGCCCCATTTGGCTAGCAAACGCGACACTTTAGCTTTGTTTTATTTCATATTTTTAGAAGAAATGAGAAGGAAATACGAAAAGGCGCCATCCATGGCGCAATGCATTGTTTAAGTCTGTCTATGAGAAGAACACGTCCGCGGTTACCATGCTGGCCATTGACCCTTAGGTTCACGGGTTCAAACCAGTTAAGTTTTAAAGGGCGATAAAAACTGAGCATGTCTTGCTGTGGGAAGTGGGCCATTCGCGTTCCTTATTTAACGCACATAAAAGAATCATATCCCTGGTAAAGGTCCCCAGGCCAAAATTTGTGGTCATTTATCGCCTACGTTGAATTTCAACTCTAAATAATATCTGCACTTTAGAGCGTCGTTATATAAAATTCTACGACTACAGTGCGTACAATTTAAAAGCTCCGTAATATTGCCCGGCCGGTAGCCGGCCAGAGCTCATGGCAATCACTGGCATTCCCCTTCATGAAAGCGCGGCGTTCTTCCCGCGTACAATCAGCAGGGTAGCCACTGCTACAGTCGCGCTCAAACCTCCTGACGTTTGCAGGTGTGTCCGCTTATCGGCGGTAGCCAATAGCTGCAGTGCTGCGTTGCAATATATGGGCACGCAGACTGCCGCACACTCGCCGCTTAGAAAGTCTCAAGATCAAATAACAAGTGCGCTCGGAAAATTGGTATGTTATAGACACCCTGCATGTATACAGGGTGTATCTAAATTGGTGTCAATATTTCGGGGACGTGTTCCTAACATTAAAACAATTAAAAAAATTAACAAGAACATGCATCTGAAAACCATTCGCTAGGGAGTTATTAAAGGATTTGTCTCTTCATTGACCGCTGATTGTTTGATGGTTTTTTTGTTTGTTTGTATTTTTATAACAAAGAAATCAGAAGAAAATGTATTCTGTGAGTGACCAGAACGAAATGATTTGCATAATTTAATTGATGATGTGCTTCTGGACGTCATCCAACGAATGAGCTCCAGCTCCAGTTCATTTCAGTCTGATAGTTCGTTATTTTTTAATGATCGATTTCCCCAAAGATGTATTGGTCGAAGGGGATTCTTTGCATGGCCTGCTTGATCGCCTGATTTGAATCCAATGGATTTCTTCGTCTGGGGACATTTAAAGTCCTTGGTTTATGCGACTCCTGTACTTAATATTGTTATTCTGAGAGCGTATCCAAACTGGATTTCACGAAATACGAAACACTCCAGGAATTTTTAACAGAGTACGCCAGAGCATGTAACGCAGGTTTAGGGGATACATCGAATCAGGAGGAAGCCATTTCGAGCAATTTTTGTAACATTAAATTTTGTCTTGTAATTCTGAAATAAATTATTTTGAGACCAATGTTCATATGAACCTTTTGTAATGTTTTTGTGCTATGAACACATCCCCGAAATATTTGACACCAATTTAGATACACCCTGTATATGATAAATATTTAATCTTTTCTGAACACGCAGAAACAAAAATCACATTTCTACCCCCACTGGTTCGAATTTTATGGGTTAATACAGTAAAATCCCGATAAAACGCTGTTCAAGGGACCACATGTAAATTGCGTATTAATCGGGGCCGCGTATTAGGCGGGTATACTAATTTTGTCTTATATACAGTATCTACAGTATTAGCATTTTTCTTTATTGAAATACATGATTCATGAAAGGTAATACAGTATTACTCCATTATGTGATTATTGTACTGTACGTCAAAGACATTTACAATATGTAGCCTACTGTACTTAATTCTTTCGAAAAATAGTACATTATGCAACGAGCCTATAATGGTAGTAATTAAGACGCGAGTATGTTTATGAAACTCGCATACGCTCGTTTCATAAACATAATCGCGTCTTAATTACCATTATAGGCAAGTTTCATACGACTTTTTATGCTCGACCATATTTCTAACTTGAAATTATTCATAAGTATTCATGTTATTCTTATCTGACTGGGGAGCGGAACTGACCTTGTGTAATATCTCGTAAATTGTGAGATGGGCGCAGACGCGAAAGTATTGATTTTTTCCTAGAAACAAATGTCATTGACCTTGACATAATCTAGAGAGTGAAATAAAGATTAATCTTGAAAAATGATTTAGACATTGAAAAACGAGATGACAAATTGAATTTATTTGAATATTATTTACAATTAAGGCTAATTATTATAATAACAGAACACAACCTTCTGCGACAATATTGGATTTCCAGCCTCCGTGACGTTTCGTTAGTTGTCTTTCGATTGCATATCCGAGAATAATCGATAATTGCGCTTTCATAATGCTGCAATGGTGATTTCTGATTGGTCGAACACCTGAACTTTAATGAATAGGTGTACTTTAATGAAATCCATTAAAGGGCAGCTACCAGGTGTATAATTACTACATTTCGGCATGGCCGAGCATAAAAGTCATTTATAGTTGGTTGCTGTATGCGTGTTCTCCAAGTCATGTTTACCACACTTCTCTTTCCTGCGCTTACATCCTCCCGACGTCGCAGCTGCAGTGATTGAGTCGCGATTTTTTTATCGTCCTAAATTTCGATGATGGGATTCCTAATGAATCAGACAGTTGTTTCTGATTAAGAGTAGGCCCACCGTTTTCATCCTACTTCCGTAAGATTTCCAATTTTTCCGACAAAGAAAGCACTTTTCATATAACACTCATTGTAATATTACACTCACAGACATTACTACATATTACAGTACATTGCTGAAAATTACATCTAAAATATTCCACAAAATTAGCGTACTATGCGGGACTTGAGCGCAACAAACGGGATATTTTATAAAGGCGTTATATATGAAATGTGCATACATATAATAACCTCTATTTTTGCAAGAATATGCTTTGACAGCATGGGCATAATTGCTACTTAGGGCTATGTCAATTCATGTGTACAGAAAATTACTATTTAAATTAAGCGTATCATTCAATTTATTTACTCACACTGTTCCTTTGTGTTATTCGACAAATTTATTAACCGTAATAAAAGTAAAACTATTACAAAAACTGATATAAACTCAGCGAGTAAGATTATTTACGTCTGACTCAACTAATTGTTCTATATTTTCTGCCTTTTACTTTCATTCGATGCAATCTGATGATATTTATTATTATTATTATTATTATTATTATTATTATTATTATTATTATTATTAAGAAACCTTCTAAATCGTTCTATCAAACCAATCTCAGGTAAAGGATCGCGCTCCACAGTTTTAAAACTACTGCCGCTGACAGACAGAGACGGAGAATGTACCTGTTACAACGTCGCGTTCGCATGTTACTGGCGCTCGCCAAACGTCAGGAGGTTTGAGCGCGACTGTAATACCTTAGTACTACAGGGACATCATTTTATTTTTACTAACATTTTTAATATTAACCTTGCTATACCTTTAGAGAACCGGAAACACAGATTGCTATCCCCTTCCACGACTATAGTTCGATGATACTGGCGTAAAACACAATTAAGTCAGTCTACTAGGTACAGGAGGGAAGAAAAGTAGTTCATCCATTTACGTAAACTAGGAAATATCGCGATTTTGAGTTCGATAATTTTCATTAGATTTTTGTTTAATCTTAATACAGTACTGTATTAAGAATAAGTGTTTTTACTCACGAACTGAGTTAGCCATACGAAAGTATTCATTATGCAGTGTATATTATACTGTCTACAGCACATTAGCGTACAATACAGAGAATGAAGTTAAATTGAAAAATAATTATAATATGGATATTTAAACACATTTTTGAAAATGGTGGTCGTTCATTTCGATACAGGCTTCAGTTCTTTTGTGCATATTATAGCACTATAGACTATTGCATCTAATTCCAATTGCCAGTTTCGTCCTTCGTACTAGTAACTCATGTTGAAATAATTCTGTACCTACTCTATAAAAGAGTACCTTACGTACTGTAAATTCAATCTTCACTTCTGCCCGACCCGCACAGATAAAATTACTCAGACATGCTATCTGCTGTCCGTCCAAGTGGTTATATCGCAGGGTCGTAGAAAGGGAGGAAATCACGTGACAGTTAATTACTTAACGAGGCCCTTTTATTTAAGTTATTTTAAACAATTGTATGGGTATAATGTTACGTAGACGTCCAATTCCTAACAGAAATGAATGTACTCAGAAAAGAACTAAGACAGCCCAACCACTAGCCTTTACAGAAAGGCGAATAGAAGCAGGTGGGGGAAACCAGGATGCGACGTAGGAAAATGAACGACAGTGCCTGTGCGAAAATGATTCAGTATTGAAAGCTCTTTCATCACTGGAAAACGCGAACATATTTTTGGAACGTACTGTTTACTCTGAACGTAAAGCTACTGTGACTGTATATGCGGTCTTGGTTCTGTGTGGAGGACGGTTGAACTTCATTAGTAGAATGGGTGGGAGTGAAGTACATTCAAAAACTCAGGTACAATAAAAATTGAAGTATAAATAAAATGATGTCCCTGTATATGTAGTACTTTATGAACATTTTTAGTACGCTATACTTTCCATGGAAATTTAGTACCTTTCCGAAGACACTAGGGGTGCTATTCATAGACATTTCGCAGCACGCGCTACGAGCGTACTAAGCTAGCCCCGGCTATCCACTGGTTACTAGTACAGAATTCAAATCATATCCTATCGCTAACACTGGTTTATGAATACGGAAACTGCTGATAATCCACCGAAAGCTCGCGCTAAAAATGTCTATGAATACGGCCCTAGGAATTTATGAAATTTTGTAACTCTGTCTATGAAATTAAAAATGCTATAGACGAATACATTTTCCAAAATTTAACAAATTTGTGAAGGCACTGCTTTGTCTCTCAAGTTCTTCTGCAGCAACAGAGCATGTGTTTCTTGGTGTTACCATAAAAAGTAAATTGAGAAAAAAAAATTCCAAGCCCCCATAACGGACTCCTAATGAAGGGAAAGCTAAAATATTCATCTACTAAAATAATTAATATTTCCAAAGAACTTAACTGCCTTGGAAAAATCATCTAAGTTCTAAGGACTAGTTGAAGATCAAGTTGTGAACTTATTATCGGCAATATACAGTATAAATTACATTGCAAGTTCAAAGTCATAAATTTTGTTAATAAATAATCTTTCATGTCTAAATTAACCTTGAATTATAAAAATGCATACCTCAGCAAAAGCGAACACTATGAATTGATTTCAGTACGAGTAGAGTGCAAGATGAAGTCATAAAGCCTACTCCATATCATAGATAATTTACTGATAATACAGTTGGCATTATGTCTTTGACTGTTTCAAAGACTTAAAAAATGGTGAATCTGGTTAAACTACAATTTATATATGCATAATTTATCCGGGCGTTGCTTGTAAAATTGTCTAAAAATGCTCTCTTATGAACACAAAACGTCATACGATCAGGAAAAAGTTATTCTAGTACGTTTTTGTATGATCTAGTACCACTACCTCTCTAGGGAAAAATTTAATACGAAAATTTTTCATCTGGTGGCACACCTGGCAGTCAGTCGTGAGTGAGATTTCATCAGAGAAGGACAGTTGTTGACTCTTGTGGTGGCTGAGTGGACAGATCATACTGTGACACAAGCAGTCCGGTTCGATTTCCGATGAGGCCTGAGATTTTTCAATGAAAAATCCATAGTGACAATTGTGTCGGAGAAGATCGCAGTTGTGAATTTTCTAGGGAATCCCCCATTTCCCTATATTAGTTATCTACATCATTCCATCAGCATTTGTCCATTTCGTTATCATTACATAGCATTATCCGGACGCCTTCTGGGACGCACGGAAGGGGCTAGCCTAGAGACGAGTGGAGTTGCCAGCTAGAAACCTGGGTAAGCAGCTAACATCAGTGTAGTCAGCCGATGTGAATTCGCAAATGCGTCTAGCTTGTCATATATATTTTATAATATACATTTTATAAAATATCTTTGTCAAAGAACTTTGATAGTATAATAGCAGCGCGTAATACCTTCATCACAGACACCGGTCATGAAAGCATACATTCTAAAATACAGTCTCTCTAGAGAAAAAGTAGCAAGTAGAAAATCGCTGCTAGAGAGTTTAAAACAACAGAGTCGGATGGAAATTTAAAAAAGTGCCATAGGGACAGTTTTTAAAACTGTATTCGACAGTAGTTGAAAATAATTTAATTGTGTAATGTGTTTGGTATGCTCATACCACACGCCAAGCGAAAGCACAACCAATGCGCGCAAGCAGAAAAGCAGTAGAATGCAATCAACTGGCGCGTTGATCGGTGCAGTGCTGAGCAGTGCGGTGGGCTACGGTGGACTTCGAAACCCAGTGCGATTGGCTAGGAAGCGGCCGCGTAAAGCAGTGTTAGTCCTGGGTGGGCTGGGCTGCTGACGCATGCGGACTGGCAGTGCTGAGCGGTGGGCCAGCCTGCAGGACTCTGCTGTATACATCTATTTTTTAAAGAAATTTTAATGTCACCGTTATAAGCTATTGTTTTTTCTCGAATCATTTCGGAAAATAATCTCGTTACATCGGCATTAAAAATGTTTTCAGGGCTATACTTTTCGAGAACAATTTTCATTTGATTTTCGCGCCACTAATCGGCTTCACAATGACAGCAGACTTCGCGAGCTTCATTTGATAAGGTTCTAACTGACAAAATCGGTGAAACTGAGATTGTGTACACATAACCTCTCATTCGATCAGATATTTATAGGAAACCAAGTTAGCTAAATGTCGCTGACGATCAGCTGTTAGTCAGGTCCTCTCATCCCATTCCACCAATGTATTAGCATTTATCCGCCATCTTTGTGCCATCGGTTGCTGTTGTCAAGCAGAACGTTCTCCGAAAGTTTGTTTTATTATTAAATTAATGGCTGTATAAAGTGATATATATATGAATAATTTCAAGGGAAAAATTGTTCCGGGGCCGGGTACGATCCCGAGACCTCTGTTTCAACGTACCAGCGCTCTTACCAACTGAGCTACCCGGGAACTCCACCCGACACCGTCCCAACTTTTCCCTTTATATCCACACAACTCGCGTGGGCTGACGAAACGCCAGAGACCCACATCGTGTGCACACAATCTCTGTGTGACTTGGAATTGTGGTTTTCTGTTAACGAGTCCACACCTGTAGAGTAACGGTCAGCGCGTCTGACCGCGAAACCAGGTGGCCCGGGTTTGAATCCCGGTTGGGGCAAGTTACCTGGTTGAGGTTTTTTCCGGGTTTTTCCCTCAACCCTATACGAGCAAATGCTGGGTAACTTTCGGTGCTGGACCCCGGACTCATTTCACCGGCATTATCACCTTCATATCATTCAGACGCTAAATAACCTAGATGTTGATACAGTGTCGTAAAATAACCCAATAAAATTAAAAAAAATAACTAAATTTTCTGTTAACGTACACAGTAACGTATATATTATGCAAATCTAGTCTTTCAGGTAAAGCTCCCTGTAAAGCATATTTGAATAATTTCAAGGGAAAAATTGTTCCGGGGCCGGGTAACAGAAAACCACAATTCCAAGTCACACAGAGATTGTGTGCACTCGATGTGGGTCTCTGGCCTTTCGTCAGCCCACACGAGTTGTGTGGATATAAAGGGAAAAGTTGGGACGGTGTCGGGTGGAGTTCCCGGGTAGCTCAGTTGGTAAGAGCGCTGGTACGTTCAACCAGAGGTCCCGAGATCGATACCCGGCCCCGGAACAATTTTTCCCTTGAAATTATTCAAATCTGCTTTACAGGGAGCTTTACCTGAAAGACTAGATTTGCTTGATATATATGAAATTTATAAAAGCTATCGAATTTTAGCGTATTTCTAATGTTACGTCTCGTATAATGTCACTATTACAGCTCAAGGATAGGCCTATAGGGACTTTTAACTTAAAATAGACAGATAAAAATCACATGAAAATGTCAAAATTGGCATTTAAACACGAAACTAATAAAAGGACAGTTTTAATATTCAAACTCGGAGAAGCTAATAGCATATAGGCCTACTTGTTTACCACGTAAAGGTCATATAATATGAAAGAAAGAACCAGTGCGGTAGTTCAGTCTGTAGTGTACCTTGAAACTCTTATTCGAAAGGTCCCCTGTTGAAATTCCGGGCTGACTACCTGCCTGGGTTTTCCACGGTTTTCCCCCTACACATAAGCAAACTCCAGGTAGAGGCAGGTGTCTCAATATACCAATCTCTTCTACATTAAGAAGTACACTACTTGAGAAGAACAGGAGATTTAATAAATATTTCAAACCTATCCAGAGTAATATTAGTAGATTGTAATTAAAAATATGAATCTTTGATCCCATTATACACAAGAAACGGGAGAAAGAAACATACTTAAGTAATTGACAATAACCATCTTTGGTTTTCTTTGGACTAGTAGGCCTATCGTGCACTTTTTTGTATGATCGTGCCCATTCAGAAAGAATAAGCATTCGTCACTGAACAGAACATATTGAAGGAAAGATCGATCAGTACGCAAAAACTGATCCAGTTGCAATATGTTCGCCTCTTGAATGGATCCTCTTCTTGCATTGTGTGTATATGCTGTAATTTGTAGGGGATGAAAACGTGCAGATATCAATATTCTGTGAAAGATTCTCTACTAATACTACTTTCTAGAGCCATATAGAGCACTGACCTTTTAGGGCTGGCCGTCATCTTCGCAATCACGTCTATTGAATGCTGACGTCAGTAGTAGATTTGGAACGACAATTAATTCGTTTCTTGTCGAGTACACTGAAAGTTGTTTTAAATGTATGCAATAATTTGGCTACCTTTTGGTATGATGGTTTTGGAATGTCAGGATGACGACGATGAAACTCGTCTGTTGCTTCTCTTTTTGTTAAGCGACTGTCCCACACAGCAGTAGTATCTCCACTGGCTGTTCATCTTTCAATGAATATCAGTATCACAACTGAAAACAATATACAATAATGTTATTTTATACATTTAAATTCCACAATTTTTAACACTATATCACTTCGGAATATTTATTATATGTCTTTCTCGTGTTAACATATTTCGGCCTATTATTGACCTTCTTCAGAACTGGTTGTTGCTGGCCTTGTTGCCTTTTGTTTTGTTTCCTGTGGGGGTGTGTTTGTGTAGTGAATTTGTGGAGTCAAAGAGTGTGTGTGTTCTGAAATTGAGTTGTGTGTTGAGAACTTCATTTGGACGTGTTTTTGTGTGTCTGTATATTTCGTATTGTTCTAGTGTGTTTAGTTTCTGGCTTTTTGGTTGGATGTATAGAATTTCCATGTCTGTGTTGATGTCTCTGTATGTGTGGTTTGCATTTGTGATGTGTTCTGCATATGTGGAAGTGTTTTACAATTTTGTTATGGCTGTGATGTGTTCTTTGTAACGTGTTTGAATGATCTGCCTTCTGTCTTATGTAGAAGTTACACATCACAAATGCTAACCACACATACAGAGACATCAAGACAGACATGGAAGTTCTACACATTCCAACCAAAACGCCAAAAACTAAACATACTAGAACAATACGAAATATACAGACACACAAAAACACATCCAAATGAAATTCTCAACACACAACTCAATTTCAGAACACACACACTTTTTGACTCCACATTACACTACACAAACACACGCCCACAGGAAAAACAAACAAATGGCGCCAAGACCAGCAACAATCAGTTCTGAAGAAGGTCAATAACAGACCGAAACATGTTAACCAGGTACAGTAATATTTAACACGAAAAAGACATATAATACATATTCCGAAATGTTACCTTCTTGAACTCTTACTCAACTCAAAATAACAACTCAATAGCGTCAAACAATAAACGAATCAAAACACAAAATAACTGTAGAATAATTGTTGTTTACCGTACTATGGCCTAACTCAATTTATGTACTGTATTGATTTTACATATTCCACAGAAATTAATTCAGGAAAACTAATAAGGAGACAAAATTTGGAGTATTCTAGCGGTATAAAAGGAGAATGTGTACTTACAACCTAACAGTAAAAATGAACAACGTCACTCAGATTACGGACATCTTGGAGGGAACACGTCATTATGTTACTTTGCACAAATTATTTCAGTTTTACAATTAGTAATGTTTCCCATTTTGACTTTTGTGTCACACAGTATTTACTACTATAACATATTTTTTTTATATGTTTTTGATTTTACTATGATTTTGATTGTATATTTTTTCGTTCGTTATATTATTTGCTGTCGTTGTCTTGTTTTGTATAATATTCCTGTTTTGTATTTATTTAGTTTCTCTGTCCTGTCGTTTTTTAAATGTAACTACTACCGGGTGAAAGCCCATTTGTAGTTAATAAATATTCATTCATTCATTCATTCATTCATTCATTCAATCAATCAATCAATCAATCAATCATTCAAAGTAATGCGGCTGATCTTTAAACCGACATAAATTTTAAAATTGATTACCTCCAATCTTATGTCAGTTCTGCTTCTGATACTTTATATACAGGGACATCATTTTATTTTTACTTCAATTTTTATTGTACCCGAGTTTTTTAATGTACTTCACTCCCATCCCTTCTACCAATAAAGTTCAACCATCCTCAACACAGATCCAAGACCGCATATATAGTCACAGTAGCTTTACGGTCATAGTAAACAGTACGTTCCAAAAATATGTTCGCGTTTTCCAGTGACGAAAGAGTTTTCAATATTGAATCATTTTCGCACAGGTACTGTCGTCCATTTGTCTACGTCGCATCCCGGTTTCCCCCACCTGCTTCTATTCGCCACTCTGTAAAGGCTAGTGGATGGGCTGTCTTAGCTCTTTTCTGAGAACATTAATTTCTGTTATGAATTGGACGTCTACGTAATATTATAGCCATTTAATTGTTTAAAATAACTTAAATAAAAGAGCCTCGTTAATTAAGTGGCACATGATTTCCTCCCTGCGACATAACCACTTAGATGGACAGTAGATAGCATGTCTGAGTAATTTTATCTTTTCGGATCGGGCAGAAATGAAGACTGAATTTACAGTACGTAAGGTTCTCTTTTGTAGAGTAGCTATAGAATTATTTCAACATGAGTTACTGATATGAATTACGAACCTGGTAATTGGAATTACGTACAATAGTCTATAGTGCGATAATATGCACTTAGAACTGAAGCCTGTATTGAAATGAACGACCACCATTTTCAAAAATGTGTTTAAATATCCGTATTATGATTATTTTTCAATTTAACTTCATTCTCTATAGTGTACGCTAATGTGCTGTAGACAGTATAATATACACTGCATAATGAATACGTCCGCATGGACAGCTCAGTTCGTGAGTAAAAACGCTCATTGTTAATACGTGTACTGTATTTTGATTAAACAAAAACCTAATGAAAATTATCAAACTCAAAATCGCGATATTTCCTAGACTACGTAAAAGGATTAACTACTTTTCTTCCCTCCTATACCTAGTAAAGTGATTTGTTTGTATATTACGTCAGTATTATGGAACTCCAGTCTTGGAAGAGGGAGCAAGCGGTGTTTCCGTTTCTAGACCTTTAATCCAAAGATATAGACAGGTTAATATTACAAATGTTAGTAAAAATAAAATGATGTCTCTGTACATGGAACTAAAAAAGAGTCTGATGATATTTCGGCAAAACTGTAATGGACTATACCACAATACTCGTTGAAATTTTATACTGCTATCGTGCTACACCTTATCTTAAGTCATCAATTGAATGCTGCGTATTAGTAACACCATGCATTGCGTAGGAGTGCGTCAGCCTTTGTTATGTTTCCGGGGCACTTTCAACAAGTGACGAAGCAGCATACATTATCGATAGATCTCATTTAGCGCATGTTCTCATTTCAAGGTTCCTAAGCTGAGGTAGGCGTTATAAATTGCTCAGCTGAAGACGTAAGGCATTGCTAATACTGGATGAATAACACTTGGAAAGAATTACACACGCAGATAACAACATAGCTTTTGTTACCTCCGTGAAATATTAATGTTGGTTTTCATGTTGCAATTTGGCCCCTCCCCTCAATCGAGGTTAAAACAGTTAACTTGAGGTGTGCCCCTTCCTTATTACAGCATCCAACACAAATAATAATATATTTCAAAGTTTGTAATAGCATGATCAACGTGTGAGGAAGTGGCTTGTTATTATTGTTTTTGCCTGCGCACACAAAGTGTGCTATATAATGTTTTCACAAATCTCGCTCTCTAGAGCAAATGTTTCTCATTCATACGTGAGCTAGAAAATTAAACTCCGGGTCTTATGTCCTACTATTAATTAATATATGGAAATAGTATTCATTAAAATTTAATGGAGGGTGTGAAATGGACGGACAGAATAAGAAATGAAGTTGTACTAGAAAGAGTAGGTAAGAAAGAATAATGCTGAAATTGATCAGGAAGAGAAAAAGGAATTGGCTGGGTCATTGGCTAAGAAAAAAACCGCCTACTGAAGGATGTGCTGGAAGGAATGATGAAAAGGTGAACAGTTCTGGGCAGAAGAAGATATCAGATGATAGACGACATTAAGATATGTATTCCGCCGTTATGGAGTAACAGTTGGCACGTCTGACCGTGAAACTGGCGGGACTGTGGGTCCTCGGCCCGAGGAATCATTTTTGGCAGGGCAATATTGCAATTATTAACCCAACGTATAATTCGTATTTTTCTCCGGGAGGGGGATTTACAATATACAAGAGGGGAGCTGGGACCGAAATCAAAAGAAACAATAATTCAGATCTTACCTAACAACAACAGAGGCAGTCTATGTAAAAAGAGAACATAGAAAAATTGGGTCAATTGCAGAAATCGAGTTTTAATTCTTTTTTTATTTGTATTAAATGCTACTAATTGTTAATACAGTCCACCGTTGTGGCTGAAGTGTTAGCGAGTCTAACTCCGAACACAGCGGGCCCGGATTCGATGCCCGGTCGGGACGAGTTGTCTGAGTGAGGTTTTCGGGTTTTTTCCCCTCACTCCTATGGATGAAAAATGTTATGTTTTATTTAACGACGCTCGCAACTGCAGAGGTTATATCAGCGTCGCCGGATGTGCCGGAATTTTGTCCCGCAGGAGTACTTTTACATGCCAGTAAATCTAGTGACATGAGCCTGTCGCATTTAAGCACACTTAAATGCCATCGACCTGGCCCGAGATCGAACCCGCAACCTTAGGCATAGAGGGCCAGTGCTCTACCAACTTGCCAACCAGGTCGACTCCTATGGATGAATGTCAGGTAATTTTATCAGGCGATTGGAACCCCACTCATCTTCGCCACTTCCTTTCCTCCCCTATCATCCTTTCATTCATCATTCAGTTACTTTTTCTGGTTTTCAGATCGCTCTACAGGCGGCCCTCCGAAGCTGCTGGCTTTCTCGACCAGCCTCCGTGGATTGTATTCATGTGATGATGGATAGCTTCTGCAACGGAACCCAGTGTAGACCTTCTCGGGGGAGGACTTCCGCCTCGGACCGTTAAGGGAGCCTCGGGGGGGGGTTGCCGAAGCAGGAGTGGTACATGGACTCTGTTAGCTGTAGGGATCGGTAGTTAAGAAAGTCAATTGGTTAGGTCGGTGCGCGTAGAGGCTCTGTGAGCAAGCAATTCATCCCATATCGGGGGATGTACAATAGACCTCAGGTCGTATGGCGTGGTATGTTCCCTCCCTCCCTTCTAACAAAAAAAAGTTCATACAAGCATTAACTTAAAAGTGTTGTTATGTAAAAACATGGTGAATATGAACTGTCTTCCTGCATATAATTGCCACATAAATACCGTGTTAAGTGTCCTTTTTATATAAGCTACCTACATTTTCTACAGATATTATTTACTTAAATCCTAGTTGGGACAAGTTACCTGGTTGAGGTTTTTTTTTTTCGGATTTTCTCCTCAACCCATTAAGAGAAAATGCTGGGTGACTTTCGATGATTGATCCTGGACTCATCACGCTGGCATTATCATCTCCATCTCACTCAGACGCTAGATAACCGTAGCAATTGATAAATCGTCGTAAAATAACCTTATTTACTTACTTACAAATGGCTTTTAAGGAACCCGTAGGTTCATTGCCGCCCTCACATAAGCCCGCCATTAGTCCCTATCCTGTGCAAGATTAATCCAGTCTCTACCATCATATCCCACCTCCCTCAAATCCATTTTAATATTATCCTCCCGAGTATCATTTATACAGGGTGTTTCAGAAATACTTTGACAAATCTTGGAGGCATGTTCCTCACACCAAAATAAGGAAAAAAGTTCATATAAACACATGTCCGAAAATCCTTAGTTTTTTAGTTATCAATGAAAGAACATAATGAAACATGTTAGATATTGTCAGCTTGGTAGCAAGTGTTGCAACTTTAATCAATTGAGAAACTCATAACAAATGTTCAAATGACAAATGACTGTAGTAAACAAATCTCCTTGGCGACACATAGGAATGGGTGCATCAGCAGACTTGTATCGATAACATCATTCGATTATCTAACAAAATGAATATTATTATCGGTTACAAACTTAAGTTAAGTTGTTGGACTGTACCTCTAAACGCGTTTGAACGTAAACTTTCATTGTTATGAGTTTCTGAATTCATTAAAGTTGCAACATTTGCTACCAAGCTGACAATATCTAACAGATGTTTCATTATGTTCTTTCATTAATAACTTAAAAACTAAGGATTTTTGGACATATGTTTATACGAACTTTTTTTCTTGTTTTGGTGTGGGGAACATGCCCCCAAGGTTTGTCAAAGTATTTCTGAAACACCCTGTATTTGTTACTGTAAAGTAACCAACTATAAAAAAGATACGTAGATCATATGCGGGAACTAAAATGAAGGCGAAAAATAGAGGAGATTGGAGATGGATTTGCAGTGAAAGACCTGCTCTTGGACAGAAAACTAAGAATGAATGAACGAGTGAATTAATAATATCAAGTAGGCTAGATTCTTTAATGTATTTTAATATATCATCATCAATATCTTTTTCCGTTTTATACGTTTTATTCTAATATTTATTAATTACGTTAGCTGTTTTTTGTTCATTAACGTAAATTACCCATCGTTTTCTACAAGTGTGAATGTTTCAATGCAGTACTAACATTAAGACTGTATCCGTAATACTCTCCAATAACCCATAATTATGTAGCTATCTCTAGATCTATAGTACTTTGTCCGTTTGGACTAATAAAAGTGTAATTTAATGTTGGCGTAGGTTTCCGCGGCCGGTGTTCATGGGTTGTGGGTTTCCGGGCTCTGCCGCGTCGCCTCGGTTGCTAGAGCTAACGTTTCGACCATCCTGCTGTGGTCGTCCTCAAACTGTAGTTTCCTAACTATTCCCTACACAGTTTAAATAATAGATTGAAGCTTCTTTCTAATCAATTCGTTGGGTCTAACATGAGGTTCATCTTCTGCTATTCGTTTTAGGCGCACTATCACAACGTTCCATGATATCTTAAGTTCTGTTAGTGCCGTGATTGTGCGGCAAAAGTGACATTGCAAGATACTATCAAAAAGAAATTTCTTACCATAAAATGGAAAAGTAAAGGTCTTTCACAAAATGAATTACTGAAACTCAGGGAGCGACTGAAAAAAATGCATTCTAGCTTACCCTATTACACGCTGAATTTTTGTTGACTGTCACCTTAAACGTGTCTCCGTTACGTAATGTATGGCAGACACAACACACAGGGAACACAGCACGAACAGAATAAACCAGGTATGCTCAAAATTGTAAAAGCCCCGATTACACGGATGATGCTACACTGCATAACACATACAGTGTACGGACTGGGCTCCGCAACTGCATTGCATTGTACCTTGCAGTTCCGCCCGTAGCATAGTCCTTACATTCATACAAATACGGATAATAAACTTAATTTGAAAAAGGAAAGAGTATACACTGCAATATTCAGTTATTACATTATTTATTATATTTAACATAGTTATGATATAATAATATCATAGATAATTGTCATATTCCACCATATAGTCTATATTGCGGTCTATTCAACATCTGCACTCTTTTCTGCAAGTAATCAGGAATCTATTTCCAACGAATTTACTGCAATGCGCTAAAGATGCTCATCTGTTATTCGCGACCTATGTTTGAATTTAGCAATCTTCATTCTCTAAAATAATTGTTCACACACATATGTCGAGGCGAAGGTAGCTAACAAAAAGGCAGTGAATAAGCTCATCTTGGAATACTTCGTTTTGTTCATTTTTTAAATAATTCTATGCTTATCAAGTCATATTCTCTGCATTTATTTCTGAATTCTACGTTACTTAGTAAATCAATTAACTCGTCCTGGAACTGCACTCTCACGGATTGTACTAAATTTACTAAGAAAAGATTAACAATAAGATTAACATCACTCTCCGTATGCCTAAAATCACTAAATCTATGTTCTGTGAATTCACATTTGAGCTGTTGCAGCACAGAGACATAATTAACTATATTTTGTTCAGGAACCATACATCTCTTTACAGCTTTACCATCCGTGAAGGGCTTTAGTGCCTTAGCTAATTCCCAACATACTACATAGGCTAACTTGCTCCAAAACATAGACTCTGAATTGTTCGACTCTCTTCAATGTTTGACCTTTCATGAAGTGCTTTCAATTCTTGAAGCTGCAGTGCACGTTGCAACCCTGAAAAATTTTATCAAAATATCTATTTCTGCTAGAATAAAATCATCACAATAACAATAATAGGTCTAATAATAATAGGTCTAATAATAATAATAATAATAATAACGTTGGTATATGAAAATAAGCTGTAGGCCTATTACAGAAAACAGCTTCTCTGTCACTTCGGCATGTTCTGGGTGGCAGAGCCTATAATGTCGTTTTATGTTGCTCAGTAGTATTCCTGACAGTACCTTGCAACATAGTAAAAACTTTATGTGTTCACCGAACGAACAACAAAAATAGTCTTCCTCCCACACTGCACGGAATGATCGTTTGCTTACAGAAGGTTTTGACTGTATCATTGTCCCGCACTGTTCATGCGTTTACTAAGTACTTGAACTGCCTTCTGTAGCCATCCGTCGAGCTTCGAACGAGGAACAGCACGCTCTACCTTGGAAGGTTGCGATTACAGAACGTAATCGGGAGTCAGAGAATGAGCATACCTGGAATAAACCATTCGATGGTGCGTTTCTCTACTAACATTAAAAGACACCTGAGTATTGAGAGTAATAATTAATTTATTCATGTAAGTGTGCCCGTTATAAGTCAACAAAGTTTATAATAATTATATTCCAGTGTTCTTTTGAAGGGAAGAATGAGCTATTCGCTATATTTTATAGGATGAATATAAGATAAGAATAAGTAACATAATATTCCAACGTCAATGGCATGCCTTATCGTTTATTTCATGATATTCATGGTTACATCTGGTTACGACTCTTCTTGGCATTCGAAGTAGAATATTAGCCGTTCAGAGCAGAAGTGGTGTAAGTCAAAATTGGGTAATGAGGTTTAAAGTAATAATTCTGTAAAATACAGCGCAAAGTAGCAATTAATATTTCCTTCGTGCTATCCACTGACTACTAATAGTTTAAATAAATTGAATATTAATTGCTAATTTGCGCTGTATTTTACAGAATGTTTACTTTAACCCTCATTGCCCATTTTTTGACTTACACCACTTCTACTCTGAACGGCTCATATAAATCGATTTATACTACCGACCGTGAAATAGCAACTCACATGCCATTTAATATGTTTCAGTGTACACTGTACTAATCCATAATGATCGATAATTTGTTGTTTTTTTTTTATTTTCTTTCAGTGATTGTTTCTTCATAAGTACCAGGTCGAATTTGACTCTTTCCTTTTAAAAAAAGTGTAGGAGATCATATCACAAGTTAGAACCTAAAATATTTCAAGGCAACGTAAACGATAATTTGTTGGTTTAAGTGTGGTTTCTTTAGTTATTACTTCTATGAATAGATGAAGATAATAGTCAGTGTCACCAATCGTACATAGGCTTAAATTTACCCGCATTATATAATTCAATATTTGATCCCCATTTTCTAATCCTAAAACTACACTGGGTTTAGCTGCAAACTGCTGATATTGTCAATTATGAGAATAATTTATACATTTTGATGACACAACTTTTAACACTGTATCACTTCGGATTATGTATTATATGACTTTCACGTGTTAAATTCTATTGTGCCTGGTTTACATGTTTCGATCTATTATGGGTCATCCTCAGAACTGGTCGCTGTTGGTCTTGGCGCCTCTTGTTTTGTTTCCTGTGAGGGTGTGTTTGTATGGTGTAGTGTGGAGTCAAAGAATGTGTGTGTTCTGAAATTGAGTTGTGTGTTGAGAATTTCGTTGGGGTGTGTTTTCGTATGTTTCATATTGTTCTAGTGTGTTTAGTTTCTGGCTTTTTGGTTGGATGTGTAATATTTCAATGTCTGTGTTGATGTCTCTGTAGGTTGTGGTTAGCATTTGTGATGTGTTCTGCATATGTGGAGGTGTTTTGTAATTTTTTATGGCTGTGATGTGTTCTTTTTAACGTGTTTGAAATGATCTGCCTATCTGTCCATGTAGAAGTTGTTGCAGGTGTTACATTTGAGTTTGTATACGCCTGTGTGGTTGTATTTGTTTGTTTGTGTTTGTGTGTTGAGTTGTTTTTTTGTAGAAATTCTCAACACACAACTCAATTTCAGAAGACACACATTCTTTGACTCCACACTACACCACACAAACACACCCTCACAGGAAACAAAACAAGAGGCGCCAAGACCAACAACGACCAGTTCTGAGGATGACCCAACATAGATCTAAACATGTAAACCAGGTACGATAGAATTTAACACAAGAAAGTCATATAATATATATTTCGAATAATTTATGCTTAATCTACATCATCATTTTCTCCGTCATTTTTTTGTCGCGCCAATAATTCTGTCACCTATTAAGAACTAGCAGAACTATTTAAAAGTTTGTCAATTTGTTATATCTTTGGTTCTGACTTATCCCGTGGTTAGAAAGTTCGCTTACACGATCATAAAGTCGTAGGTCAGATAGGCCTATTTTTGAACGTCAGTGTACATGAACTGTATGAAAAAACACGATACATAACTTAATGAAACAGTCGACGGTGCGCTTCAAGACTTCCATTGCTTGACCGCGTGGTGCGCTTCGAATCCCCTTATTTCTAGTAAAGGTTTTGTATAGTGCGGTTGTACTCAAGACAGTGTTTCCGAATTGGCTCCCAGAAGAAAGTATGTCATCGAGATTGGCTCCCAAATGTTGGCGTCCGAATAGGCTCCTTCATATCATTCTAGTCTAAAACGTTTGTAGTTCTGTCAAAGGCCATTTGCTTATGATGTCGCTGTTCCATCACGCACTGTATCGTACACACACCGCCACACCGGTCTGTTTCATTGCAACGAATTCATTCAGTTCAATTCAGACGTCTCTAACAGGGGAACCGTCCCAGGTCGTGTTGCTTGAATTTAATGAAAATGCATATTTAAGCTAATTTTCGTTCGTTAAGAAACGTGGTGATAGTCGTTCGTTTCGCCTTATCCTCGTTTACGAAATATACTGACTTGAACATCTTTGCTACTTATACCACTTCTTGCCCGCACTCGAATCCTCGCAGCTCTATGACATCCTATCACAGCTCTCCCAATAATGCTCTAGACCAGAGGTCGGCGTCGGCAGCCTACGGTCCACAATGTATTTCTATCCGGTCCACTGGCGGAAGGTAAAAAGTATAGGCCTATAAATAAAACAATAGATTTAAAAAAAATTAACTTATATTTTCTTTCAACCTCAAAATAAATTATTATTTTGAGGAACTTAACAGGTTTTGCTACAATTATATTGATTAGTAGCAGAGGCACATTCCCTCTCTCTCACATACTGTATTAAAATTAACTGGACAAATATCTCCTTAACTGCCTCCTGATTATACAGGGCTTTCATTTCAAAACTTCCCAGTCTAAGTAACTATTTAAATTGAAATCCATTAAAAAATTACGTCAATTTAGATATTGAAGGGAAAATCTGAAACCAGGCTTCATTGTAGTTTGAATTTCACCCTCCACACCCCAACCACTCCCACTTTGAAATTTCAAATGGTACCCCTATATTTTTTATGGAACAATAGGCGTAATAGATCGACTACTGATCAGATTGTTTGTATTCGGCGGATATTGAAGAAAAAAAGAGAAGTTTTATATAATATTCTTATTGAATTTGGTATGCCCAAGAAACTAGTTCGATTAATTAAAATGTGTCTTAGTGAAACTTACAGCAGAGTCCATATAGGCCAGTTTCTATCTGATGCTTTTCCAATTCACTGCGGGCTAAAGCAGGGAGATGCACTATCACCTTTACTTTTTAACTTCGCTCTAGAATATGCCATTAGGAAAGTTCAGGATAATAGACAGGGTTTGGAGTTGAATGGGTTACATCAGCTTCTTGTCTACGTGGATGACGTGAATATGCTACGAGAAAATCCACAAACGATTAGGGAAAACGCGGAAATTCTAGTTGAAGCAAGTAAAGCGATAGGGTTGGAAGTAAATCCCGAAAAGACAAAGTATATTATTATGTCTCGTGACCAGAATATTGTACGAAATGGAACTATAAAAATTGGAGATTGATCTTTCGAAGAGGTGGAAAAATTCAAATATCTTGGAGCAACAGTAACAAATATAAATGACACTCGGGAGGAAATTAAACGCAGAATAAATATGGGAAATGCGTGTTATTATTCGGTTGAGAAGCTTTTGTCATCTAGTCTTCTGTCAAAAAATCTGAAAGTTAGAATTTATAAAACAGTTATATTACCGGTTGTTCTATATGGTTGTGAAACTTGGACTCTCACTCTGAGAGAGGAACAGAGATTAAGGGTGTTTGAGAATAAGGTGCTTAGGAAAATATTTGGGGCTAAGAGGGATGAAGTTACAGGAGAATGGAGAAAGTTACATAACGCAGAGCTGCACGCATTGTATTCTTCACCTGACATAATTAGGACCATAAAATCCAGACGTTTGAGATGGGCAGGACATGTAGCACCTATGGGCGAATCCAGAAATGCATATAGAGTGTTATTGGGAGGCCGGAGGGAAAAAGACCTTTGGGGAGGCCGAGACGTAGGTGGGAAGATAATATTAAAATGGATTTGAGGGCGGTGGAATATGATGGTAGAGACTGGATTAATCTTGCTCAGGATAGGGACCAATGGCGGGCTTATGTGAGGGCGGCAATGACCCTCCGGGTTCCTTAAAAGCCAGTAAGTAAGTAAGTATATTTTTATACCTAAATATGGAAAAACATTCAATTGATTATATACCTCATTCAATTAATTCACATCTTTTATATTATATCGTGCTTGGCAATCTCGATTATTGTTACTGTTGATTAGAGCTGAAGCTACAAATACCATTGAACATTTCTTGTAATAGTTATGTTCGTGTGTTGAATTATTGTAAAATGATGTATATCCTTCAAGAGAGAATAGAAATCATATTTATTTATGAGCTGAAAATCGTTGTGCTGATAGAACTGCTAGAATTTTCAACAAGAGGCATTCTCAGAAAAACATAACTCACCGATATGTCATAGATCTAATACGGAAATTTGAAGAAACTGGTTCTGTGTGCAATAAATAAAATTACCAACCTAGAAAATTCGATGAAACTTCGTAGATTGAAATACTAGGTCATTTCATTAATGAACCAAGCACCCCCATTCCAAATGTAACTGCTGTAATAAACATTTCGGTTGGTTTCATGCATAAAGTGCTGAAAATGAACAAATTTTTCCCCTACAAAATACAAAGTGACGAACAGCTCAGCGAAGACGGCTTTTATAGAAGAGTAGAATTTTGTGAACAGATGTCTCAGAGAAATGAAGATGATCCAAATTTGACACAAAATGTTTGCTTTAGTGATGAAGCGACTTTTTTCTTACATGGGTTTGTCAACAAACACAATTGTAGGTACTCATGTGTTTCGTGGAGATAATAGCCAGTTTCCTCAGAAGATCAATGTGTGGGCTGAAATTTTTGGGCCTGACATTGTTGGAAAGATTTTCATTGAAGAAAACTTGACTGTAGAATTGAATCTGAATGTATTAGAAAATGTAATTGATCCACTTATCAAACTATCGCTAGATAACTAAGTCAATGAAAGAAAACTAGTGTTGGACGAACAAAATTTGCATTTTCAACAGGACGCAGCTCCCAACACTATGCAGTACCTGTGCAACAATGGCTGGATAGAATTTTTCCTGGAAAATGGATTGGTAGGAGAGGTGCTATAGAATGGTTGGCGAGATCTCCAGACCTGACACCGCATGACCTCTTCCTATGGGGTCATTAGAAATCAGTTGTTTATACTCCTCCGTCTGAGAATATTCAAGAATTGAAAAGTATAATATCCCAAGAATGTAATCGGATTAGTAAAGAAACACACCAAAACGTCCACGAGGAGTTCCAAAATAGACTGTATTACTGTATAACCAACAATGGAACACATTTTGAACACATGATTTAGTGCAATATAAACTGTTTCTTGTCAGGTTGCCTGGCAAAAGATGTGAAATAAATTAATGAAATGTATAAACAATTGAATGCTCTTTCATATTTAAGTACAAAAATATAAGGTCGCCATTGAAATTTCAAAGGAAGAGTGGCTGGAGGGTGAAATTTAAAATGCAGTTAAGGGGATGCGCTACTGAATTTTCTAATTTCTACATTTTAAGAGATAATGTATTGAAATTTTAACAGCATATTATGATTATGATTATGAATTAATCATGAAAATTTGAATGATCTAAGTCAAGAAATAACTATTTAAAAAGATAAAATTTGAAAATAACACGTTTATTTTTGGAAACCGTTTTTTGCAATCTAAAACAGGAGTTTTCTATATTTTTTATAGTGCATATTATAGCTGAAACACAGGTTGTGGTAATGGAGCATTGGAATTTAGCATGTGAAGCAAGGGTAATGTTCAAAATTTCGTTTTTTGGAACTCAAAAATCAGAATTTGATTTATTTCACATATATTATATTTGCATGGCTTGTATGTAAAATATTTTTAGAGTAAAATAAAAAAAACATTAAATTTCTTCAAAAACTGTCATTTTTCAGTAGCGCATCCCCTTAAGCCTGGTTTCAGACTTCTCCCTCAATATCTAAATTGACGTGTTTTTTTTTTGTCTAAATTAAATTCAATTTAAATAATTAGTTATTTAGATTGAGTAGTTTTGATATGAAAGCCCTGTATAACGGACTCATCCGCTCAAGTAAGAAAGTACTACAGTTCCGCACAAAAGTTTTGTGAAATGTTAGAGTTATTGCAGAAGGAACTTCTTGGACCTTTTCAGGATTTTAATACAAATTCCAAGGATATTCGCTTATTTTAGAACTTTTCGCCATTTTAACAGAGACATTATCTGAAGTGTACGAACTTGAACTCATTGACATGCAGACTATTGACGAACTAAAAGAAATATTTCATTCAAATACCAGGGTACAATTTTACAAATGTCTCTCAGTTACACAGTTTCCTAACACAAAAAAAATGCAGCTAAAATGTTAACAATTTTCGGAAGGACTTACATATGTGAGCAGACGTTTTCAAGGCTGAAATATGTAAAATCAAAATTTCGCTCAATAATAACTGATAACCATTATCATATTTATTAAGCATATCAGTCACCAACTTCGAAACAAATATCAATTTTCTTGCATCTAAAATTCAGCCGCAATCTTCTTATTAAAGATAAGGCGTAAATTGTAATGTCAGATTTTCATTTATAGTCTACAATTGAAGCACATACTATTTTGAAACTTTACATTTATGAGTACCAAAGTTACAAACCTAATTTAGATAATTTATTTGCTATTTTGTTTAGTTATAATATTAATGCAATTTCTTAATATGTAATAAATAATTTAATAATGAAGAGAGTAATTCTGTATAATATATATTTGAATGATATTTATCATTCATTTACGTGTAGTCAGCCTGGGTGGCATAGTCGTTATAGTGCTGGCCTTCTGTGCCCGAGGTTGCGGGTTCCTCTCGGCTCAGGTCGATGGCATTTAAGTGTGCTTAAATGCAACAGGCTCATGTCAGTATATTTACTGGAATGTAAAAGACAATGCGGGACAAAATTCCGGCACACCGGCGACGCTGATATAACCTCGGCAGTAGTTGCTAGCGTCGTTATACAAAACATAATTAAATTAACTGTAAATCATATCCGGCCCAGATCTCCTTATTTTCTTATCATTGTGACCCATTCGTACAAAAAGGTTGCCGATCTCTGCTCTAGACAGTTTATTTTCTCTTAATTCACATTAATAAAGTAGTAGTGCAATCCATGGCATCTTTCACTCATTCGTACACCGTCCAAATCCACAGGTATGCAGCTGGAAGTCTAGGAACACGACCGAAAGTAAAACAACGTGAAGTAATTCTGGTAAACTGACAAAAATGACATGAGAAGATGGTTAAGAGATGTATTTCTCACGGATGTTTTTTTTATTTTATTTTATTGGGTTATTTTATGACGCTGTATCAACATCTAGGTTATTTAGCGTCTGAATGAAATGAAGGTGATAATGCCGGTGAAATGAGTCAGAGGTCCAGCACCGAAAGTTACCCAGCATTTTCTCGTGTTTGGTTGATGGAAAATCCCGGAAAAAACCTCAACCAGATAACTTGCCTCGACCGGGATTCGAACCCGGGCCATCTGGTTTCGCGGCCAGACGCGCTGACCGTTACTCCACAGGTGTGGACTCACGGATGTTGAGAAAGATACACTACTACTTTTAGATTCCTGGAGTGGTCAGATAGGTGACTTCGTATTTACTTTTGAAGGAGTAGACAATACTTTACATGATAAGACAATTAAAGCACAAATTGTTACGTCAGAAACTACAAGATTTTTGCAAACCTTAGATATGTATTTTTTTAGGCAATATAAAATTGTAATTCGAAGGCTAGAAGAGTATTTCAAACACAAAATTATATGTGAAAACATTCCAGTCACATTACATGATAAGGACTTCATAATTATTTTGTATTCTGTTGTGTATCAACAGTTTCATTCACCTGTCCTCAAAGACATGCTAATATACGCATGGCAGAGATATGGATGTGTGATGGAGAAATGTGAGAAAGTTTTATAACGTTGTTGCAACAATGTTGCATGTTGGAAGCAGTGTGTGTGTTACAGAAGAGTATGAAAAAACAGGCTATATAAAATGCTTGTATTGTTCAGTGGCTCTTTGTCCAGACTATTTCATTTCGAATCCCATTATCATACGAGTATTGAAAGGTGAGTCACAAAGTTAATACATATTTTAAATTCAAATTGAATTTATATTTCAACTAGAGCACTCTATTAATATCAGTTAAGAGAAAAAGAAAATAGACTAGATAATTAATATGGGAGCTGTGATACGGTATTGCGAACTTTGAGGATCCGAATGCGCGTAAGAAGCGGCATAAGTAGCATCGATTTTCAAGTCAGTATATTTCGTAAACGAGGAAAAAGCGAAACGAACGACTATCACCACGTTTCTCAATGAACGAAAATTAGTTTAAATACGTATTTTAATTAAATTCAAGCTGCACTACCTGGGACGATTCCCTTGTTAGTATCTAAAGTCCATGTATAGTAGTGGCAAAAAAACCGGACCGACGGAATAATCAAAGTCCCCGAAATGAGCCACTGGGCATACCACGCTCGCATTCACAAGATAGCCATTAGAAAATAAGCTGGTAAAATTCATGTTCTGGGAATAATAAGTTAATTAATTAGCTGAGCCATTCAATGAAGACGAAAACAGTAACCAGCTGCGTGGCTGTTGTTCAACTGCACAGGTGGTTTCGGGTCCAAGGAATATGCAAAGACGCTCTGGAGTGAACAAGGCTCTGAAATCAGCTACAAGGGTCGGTCCGGTTTTTTTTTTTTTTGCCACTACTGTACAAGGAAATTACTTTCGTCATGGAAGGAATATGTAAAGTTTATGTTTTAATTTTATTGATGTTTTAATTAGTATTTAAAATAACACATAAATCGAACTGAATAGAAAGTATAAATAGTCTATACAAATCACAACTTCAAAAAGATAAATATATGAAAAGTGTTGCGGAAGAATACAGAGGAACTGATGTTACACTTATGCAGTTTATTTTAAAGTTTTAAGTTTCTACCAAAACATTTTTAACCAGACCTAGCGGTATGTAGTGTACACAATTCTAAGTCTGTTAAACTGGGAAAGAAAATGTTGATGAAGTACAGTCGATTAGTCGCTTAGGAGTCGGATCGGATGTAACTCAGGAGCCAATTCAGATAAGAAAATGTTTAGCCTGTACTCTGAGAGCCATTTCGAAAATTGGGAACCAATTCGGATGTAGCCACTCAAGGTAGTTTCATCTGGAAAAGAAAGACAACAATTACTGGGTGCTTAAGAATGTTGTATAATATAAGAGAAGATGAGGCCGAAAAGATAAAATTAATTGTGAATGTAGAAGGCTTAGGATGAAGGAAAGTAGCGCAATAACAATAGCTGTAGGAAATGGTCAAAATCAAAATGAGTACTGAAGGGTTGCGAAGAATTGCCTTATTCGTCACCTCCAAGTAGTGGAGAAGCGGAGGCATAAAAAGTAAGACGAGATTTAAAGCAAGTGGCACAAGATCGCCCTGAACTTCAACTGTAGCAAATTTTACGTAACAGGCTTCCAAGAATTCATTCGGGAGTGATAAAATTCCTACCCCCACACCTTAAAAAAAAAATCAATAAGAAGAGAGAGACGGCGCGACGAACCTACATTACTGTAAGATCTCTACGATATGCCCCGCACGTAGAGTAGAACTCTTCGGGGCGAAATATTTCTTCTGTATGACTCATACTAGGAGCAAGTAAATCGTGCAGACCCTGTAAAAATGTTCGTAACCATAGAGAATTTGTGACATTTGATGGGAAGTGATATAAATATGGGTTTCTTGGCGGAACATTTAAAGTTTTTTCCACCATTTTATGCGAATCTTTACTGCAATTGGAATGAGAATCACGGCAGCACATCCTTTAGTATGAGTATTTCATTTATTGTCTAACAAAGAAAAGGAATTTTCATACACCAAAGTATCACGGTATACTTTAGGTAAAAAGAGTGAATTATTTCAGATAACACTACCAGCTATAACAATATGTCACTTCCTAAAAGTAATTATGAACAATTATACTCAGTATTGCATCAGAGTCATGTTGGTGTTTGTTGTAAATAGAATACAAGCTGAAGTTTTTGGGCAGTTGAAGGTGGAAAGTTACATGTTACCGACATTTGCCCTTGCCTTTGTATCTAAA
Organism: Periplaneta americana; assembly: GCF_040183065.1. Lineage (NCBI taxonomy): Eukaryota > Metazoa > Arthropoda > Insecta > Blattodea > Blattidae > Periplaneta > Periplaneta americana. The sequence goes on from NC_091128.1 coordinate 63,957,938, forward strand.
GAAGAGGTTTCCGATACCTTCCAAAAACTAACAGAAAATTCTTGCTCTCCTCGGTTATTTTGCCTTCAATTACATTTCAGACCAAAGGGCTCAGTGCGAAAAGCGTGCAATACCTCATATTCATCTAGCAGAGTTTTGCAACTAAATAATCGTACGAATGGCTGGCTATTATCGCGGAAAACTTACTTATACTGGGAAAAATGATCGCTCAACATCACAAAAAGTCAGTCTGACAACTTTAGAGCATGCCACGCCACTCACACATCAATAACTTCGTGTTGACCTTCCAAAACACTTGAAATTTTACACTTGGTGTTACATAAATATATTTAAATACTTCTTTGAACTTACGTCATAACACTTTTACTGTAGATCAAGGAATACTGTTGGGTTTTCTCTCCGAATCATGGACTTTTTTTGACGACAGGAGTCTTACTAAATCAAGTTTGTTAATTTTACTACAAATGAAACAGAACATTTGTTCTATTTATAATTTATATGAACAAAATGAAATTGCTATAAAACTGAACGCGGAACTATTAGCTGGATTTCAATAAACCAAGGTGTTAGACAGGGGTGTGATCTTTCCCCTCTTCTATTTTTCATATAATTATATGAACCACATTTTGTACATTTGGAGGCAAAATAATCATGCCACAATTCAAATTAATCGAAACACGCTTCTCGATACGTTAATGTTTGCCGACGATCAGGTTCTCATCGCTAAAACAGAAGATGATCTACAAAAAGCAGTTTATAATCTACAAATAATCGCTTCAGATTTCAACATGGAAATCTCAACAGAAAAAACAAAAACCATGGCATTTTTAGGACAAAATCCAATTCCAAGTAAAATCATGATAAATAATTAACTAATTGAACTTGTTAATTCATTTAACTATTTAGGCTATAATTTATCTTATATTACTGATGAAGATATGGTAGGCAAAATATCTAAATTTATAAAAAAAATCACTAAAGTAATCAACACCGTTTTCAAATCCTCCCAAGTTCAAAAACATATGAGGCTAAAAGTCTATAAAACAAAGGCAAACAGCAGCTGAAATGAGGTTCATGAGACGGACAGCGGCATGCTCATTGTTCGAACATCGTAAAAATGAACATACTGAAAGAACTAAAAGTAGATCCTATAGTGCATTTTGTTAAGCAATATAGACTTCAGTGGAAGAAACATGTCCAAAGGATGAATCGCACTAGCTGGCCTAGACAAAATCTTGCTTCTGTACCAAGAGGAAAGAGAAATTTGGGAAGGCCACGAAAACACTGGCATGAGACCGTAACGGATTCACTAGGGTCTAACACTTGAAGGACATGATGATGATGATGATGATGATGATGATGATGATGATGATGATGATGATGATGATGATGATGATGACGACGACGATGACGATGATAAAACAGAAGTTGACAGAAATATATGCACTGCTCATTTTTAACAGAGTGTCATTTAAAATTACTTTGTGAATTCTAATTCTAATTTTTTGTTCAATTGATTGATGACAGATACAAAACCATAAACTTTTCACGTGTAATGTTATAGTACTGCTAAGCAAGATCCCCATCATGTCACTACATGGTTGGGTGGCGATGACATGTTAGATTTTTGTTTTTGTATAGTGATCTATTCTTCCATTACACAAAAAATTGACTAGATTAGGTTATAATAAACGTATTTCTCAGATTTCTTCACGTAGGCTACATATTCTGTGTAATCCTGGAGCATTTTATTTTAAGGTAACTAACTGCAGAAGAACTTGGAACTGGGTCAGTAATGAGTAGGCCTAATTGTTTCCGAGGCGCGAAACTGCAGCAGATGTTTTCTGTCACAACATTTCGGGTATTTAAGCTCTGAAAATGTATATGTTGGGTGTTTAAAATAGACATTCAGAATCCTTAGTATAGGCACTTTTTAATCGGTAATAATACCTTCTCCAATATAAAATAGGAGTTTTCATTCAATTTGAATGAAAATTCAAAATATTTTACAAACTTAGCTTCTCTCAAAGATCGTTCTGACCGCTTTTCATTCTCAAACGCAATATTACCGCTACAGTTTTCATTGCATATTGTTGTGAGTTTATGACTCTTCCTAAGTTGTTTCATAGGTCACTTAGGCACAACAATATTTACTTTTGCTAAATTAGCTGCATAGTTATTGGTCTTCACAATTTTAAAAGCGGAATATGGCTAAAACTACCACCCTACTAGAAAGTATTTCAAAAATTGCTCCTCATGTTACAGCGTTCTTATATTATGTCATCCCAAACGGATCACCCTATACAGTATATACTGGGTGTTCAGTTCAAAGTGTGTCATGGCTCGTGTTATGCCGTCATGTGGCTAGTCGTTCAGCCTAGAGAATTCAATCTTCCTACACTTCCGCAGAGGTGTATTACTTGTGTGCCAGAGAAGTTGCCTAGCAAGTACGGCGTTCATTCTGAAGAGTACTTACCAATACGTACGGTAACGCCGGTAGTGGCAGGAATGTGAACTGTTTGGAAACACGTACTGAGGTGAGTTTTTCTTACTGTCGAGATATGTGGAGAGGGTTAAGACGATTACTTACGTATTTGTTGACATTAACTTGGACGGTCAACATGGACACGGAGCATTTGATTTGTATTGTGGAATGTTGCCGTACGCAACCGATGATAACAAATACCCTGCGTACGACTTGCCCGCGCAAAACACAGTTCGAAAGAGGTTATGGTAGCACACAGACTTTACAGACCGCCATCTGTTGCTACGACGTTCAAGTTATACCTACACGTTCTCAAGTTCAGATTGAACGCCTTGATTAATAGGCAACTTCTCTGACACAAAAGCTGAAACTCGCTTCAAATCACTGACTCATCAACAGTGACGTCATGACACACTTTGAAATTAACACCCAGTACATTACTACATCCTTTACTAAAGTGAATTGGAGGTAAATGTTTTTTTTTCTCTCATGGAGTTCTTTCTCAGTATTGTTGTAGCGTACTCTCGTATCGTAAATTTAACTTAGTGGCATATTCTGCGTGTGCAATGCCCCATACGGAAGTTTTAATACTGAGATCTGGAATTTCTGTGCATTGCAATTTCCTTGTTACATAAGTGATAACAGTATCAAATTGTAACATTTTGGCAACAGAACGGCAACAGAAATCAAACAGGGATATGAGTGGAATATGCATTTCTTTACTGAGATTCGAAATCAGGTCTTCTGGGTTTGTAAATAAACATTTCAATCTAGTATATAAAAATAAATAGATACAAAATGTATATTTAGTAACATATTACAATGAAATAACTTAGAGTATCTACCTAAAATTTCAGGCAATTCGGGTTCAAATTCCTGCAGTAAAATGAAGATTTATGTCTTCCTGTAGGAATTATATTTTCAATGTGTTATTTAAAATAGTGATCTTGTACCGTTGTGACCAAATGGCGGAGGAGTCCAGCTACTTGTGGATGCCTGTTTATTTATTACCCTGTCCTAAAGGGTACAATACTTCAAAGTAGATGAAGATTATCAAAATAATACATAAATGCCACTTTTCTACTTAGTAGCGTATCCATATTTGCTACCCGGTAAGCGGTAATCAGGCTCAACGAAGCAAGAGTTAGGTGAATACTAGAATGCGATGCCATAATAATTTAGAAATCTTCTCACCATTCGTGAGCTGCTATAAGGGACAAAGAGAACTTGACCATATAAATGTTAACAAGTTCATTGAACAATTGATTTTGTTTTGACAATGAAACTCCTACAAGTACACAGTTGCAAATACATTCTCAGATTAGTGGAAATATACCTAGTTTTAGAGAGGTAAGTGTTACAAAAAAGTAAAGAATGCTGATGAACTTAGTTTCATTTCGAATATAGGTGATGCTTCAGGAGAGCAATTGATCCTTTCAATGCAGCTAAGGTTACTTACTTACTACTTACTGGCTTTTAAAGAACCCGGAGGTTCATTTCCGCCCTCACATAAGCCCTCCATTGGTCCCAATCCTGAGCAAGATTAATCCAGTCTCTACCATCATATCCCACCTCTCTCAAATCCATTTTAATATTATCTTCCCACCTACGTCTCGGCTTCCCCAAAGGTCTTTTCCCTCCGACCTCCCAACTAACACTCTATATGCATTTCTGCATTCGCCCATACGTACTACGTGCCCTGCCCATCTCAAACGTCTGTGCCGGAGAATCAGTCCCATTCCGAGGCTTATTGTTAGGTTTCGTAACAAGCTGTTTTTTACGGTGATGGGTTGTTAGCCCTTCGCCCAACACCCAAGCTGGAGGAGCACCCCTTATCGGCTGTCCTCGACTGCTTATTCAATATATTCGCAGCTACCCTCCATATCTGGAGGCCGTCTCCTCTATCCGCTAAGGTTACAATCGGAATAATATATGTAGGTATTCCAAGCCTCTTAAACACATCTTTCATGAAGAGAGTAGCGGTACCTCTTGCTCCAACCGGAAGTCCGATTACTTCCAGCTCTTCTAGCTGGTACTTTTGGAGATAATAGGGAATGATGGGATTGTAGTTATTCTTTTTTTCCTTATCCACTTCTGCTGGCTGTTCCTCATTCGTTTCGAAACGCACAGTGGGATCAATTATGAATCCAGGTCTTGTAGATTCCTGGAAAGCTATTATATCTATGCGGCGTTTACTTCCAGTGACGGAGAGACCATGTACTTCTTCAAAGGTGTTGTAATCGGCATCTTTAAGGGCAGTGGCTATAATTGATCGTACTTGGTGGTGTCTAGCGATTCACTGAGCTTCGCCGTGCGGACAGGATCCCAGGACGTATGCAAGAGTTTCAACCTCGTTGTGGCAATGCATACAACGGTTGTCCTGAGATCTTCCCGGCACAGCACGTACTGTATTAACATTTCCAACCATTTTAATGCCATCGCGCCATTCGCTATTGGAGAGTCCTTCTGTTTACAAATCCATTCGTTGGCACCAGGATATTGTTTAAATAAAACTACGCCTTTCCCTTTCTGTGGATGATGACACCAAATATCAAATTCTCTGTTCCTCAGAAGGTTACGAATCTTTGTATCATTTAAGAAATGTTCATTCTTATGAAATAAGGCATCTTCTGGAACAATGTTCAGAGATTGGGCATATCCAATGCTCTCCTCATGAACCTGACTTATTTGTATGATGTATGGATTTTGAGATATGTGTAAACATCGAAGGGCATTAATTTGTTGTAATAGTGCTTCCATTTTGTTCGAAAGTTTTCTAGTCCTTTGTACTTCCTGGAACTATAGACCATTGCATCAGGAATGTCTTTAGGCAGATTCAGTACCTTCTTCTATGCACTTTTTATTAATTTGTCGGCGTCGTCCAAGAACTTTTCTGGTATAGGTTCAAAAGGGATGGTTTGAAATTGATATATTAAGTAAGGACAGATGGGGGTATTTAGAACACAATATTTCTGGTCTGCATGAAGAAAAGGTGACGAGGTAAGAGTTTGAAGTATATTATTTAGATCTTTTAATGTTGACTGGGGATTGAAAACTATTGAGTCAGAGAAGTTTACTCCCAGATAGCGAATAGAGTCGTTTGTACCAATAGATTTAATTTCAAAAGCAAGATATATGCTGAGAGGGTGTCCGACAATCTTACCTTTGGAGATATTTATAATTACGGATATATTAGCACTTAATTTTATCCCAATGTCTGTAAATCTTTAATAAGCCAATGTTGTGATTTCTCAGAGAAGTAAATAGTGATGTTAGGTTATGGTTTTACTTGACGTTTTATGAATCAAATCACATTTTTATATGAAAACAGTCTGAATCAACATGGAAATGTATATTAAAGTATACGTATATACTAGTTAGCGTCTCTCTGTTAACGAGTCTTTATAAAATAGAGTCCATTCATAATCCGTCAGATATTATGGCTGTAATGTAAGTATGGTGAAAAAATAAAGCGGCGTACTTGGAGAAAGCCAACTTTTCAGTCAGTTTCACACCACTAATACCAATCTTCAAGCAATAAAAAGAGAATCTGTTAATATGAAAGACGTATGAATGGGTCGTTCGTAATACTTACAGCCCACTTTTCTTTTGTTCAAAGAAAATAATTACTTCATATCTGTGTGTAAATTTCTAAATTATGGGCACGGCTCTGAATTTATAATCTGGGAATAACAGTGGGGTGAGAATAGTTTCACCACACACGACTTTAAAACCCGAGATTAAACCTGTCGCTTAACGCCTAGATACGACACATCAAACCGAGATCTGCGAGTGACACATAGATTCTTGGGTGTGGAATATTTCTTGGAACTTCTCGATGACAATATGTGCGAGAACTGACAGGCGCTATATTGAATAATCGTGCGAGCTTGTCAGGGGCGACAACTTACTCATAATCTTCAGAAGTTTTCACAGATTAAAAACAAAATTGTGTGTACTTGCTCTGTAATATATCGCTAAAGAAATGAGTTAAAACAGATATACAATAGAAAACAGTGATTAACTACTTTTGGAGAATTAAAGAAATAGCAATCGGTAACGTGTAATAATACATTTTGTTACTGTCTATAAAATTTATTTGAACAGTATATATGAGTTGGATTTATATTTACAATTAATTTTAAATCTAAATTAATTTAGTGGTAAAAACCATTAATAATTCTTTAATGCAATAATATTACATATAGAAAGAGATAGCTAGACATAGTAGTTTATTTAAAAAGTCATTAAATAATATCAAATTAACATGGCCTTGTTAAAATTAAAGCAATGAGTATTTACATACAAATTAATTAAATTTACATTCACGATTTTCCTGTACCGTGTAAAAGTTTTTGCAAAAGGGAATGCCTTTTCATTTAGTTTTGAAAACTGTAATATTGTATTGCTGATGGTGGAAACACTCGTAGGATCGATATCATAGCTATAAATAGGAATAAACAGACAGCCGAAATAATTGATCCTACCATCAGATTTGAAATCTCAGCCACTCAACCAACTGAAGTGAACAAAGAGAAAAAGAAAAACTACGAGCCCACGATTCAGTACCTATCGGCGAAATACAACATAGAAAAAATCACAGTTACCGGTCTCTTCTTCGGAGCGAGAGGCATCATCCCGAAAGCCTTTGTAAAGTGGAGGGAAAAATACAAGCGGACGAGAGATCTTCAAGATGCCATCGTCACCACCATAATAAAATTTTCTGTAGCGGTATTTCGTTAGCAACTTTGTGGTGTACATTCAATTTAAATTACACTTGCTTCTATTTTTTTCTTATGTCTTATTCACTTTTGTCTGAAACCTGTTTATATAATTTTTCATTTTAAATTTTATTGTGAGCTATTCTGTGTCGCAGGGCAAACCCAAAATATTGGGTCAGACTACTCAATTTAAAATTTGTTTTTTATTGTTAGTAAAATAACATGTACAAAAATTCAGTCTTAATTCTTCCCTGAATGAGTAAAAACTCGTGCTCAGGGAGTTATCTAAACACATACATAACACAAACAAAGATAATTATTTACACAAATTGGGTCAAGGAAAAAAAATTGTAAGAATAAATTAACTTTAAAAATACAATTTCAATTTTAACAATTTAAATCATACAAATGCATACACATATTAAATCAACATGTATTCTTTAACAATTAAATTCGTAACACTATTTTTTAAATTTCTGATACTAAAATTTTCCAAATTTGGGTATTTTTAAATTATTTTATTATATTCTGCACTGGTTTATGTCGATTTGATTTTTTTCTGTATGAATTATTGTAATGGGAGAAATACTTATGTATTTTTTTCCAAGCGAGCAGATGTTCCGTAAGTTGTCAATAAATTATCAAAAGAGGTTTGTGAAAACTGACTTGTGTCACTTTTCCCGAGCACAGCAGATATAACCTTGGACCAAAGTAGGTACCATGGCTAAGAGCTATGCTTGTGAAACACTTTGGCTCCTCTAGTCTTATACAATCGGATCTTTTAGTTCCATATTTATTATGATACAATTTGAATTTATTACGATTTTTATGTATGAAGTTTAATAAGTCAATATAATAAATCTGTTTAATTTTCAAAACATTAAAATCAGTAAACAAAAGGTCGGATGAGTAATCAATTGGTTTATTAAGGCATATTTTAATTATTCTTTTCTGAATAAGCATATAATAATGTATATATTTATGTATCCAATACCTACTCACTTCACTTTACGTGATTCGAGTTCCCCATATTGCAGATATATGGCAGGACTGTGATCCATTTTCTAGTTGTACACCACTTCGGCAGGCCACATTGTACATGATGTGTATCTGTGGAGAATTATGTCGTGTACTAGGGTGAGTTTATGTGTAAGTGTAGCGTCTGGAATGAGTGATGATTAAGATGAAGGGAGAAGGGGAAACCCGGTGCCGGCAAGAAGCCTACTTCTGTCGAATAGCATCAAGGGGGCCGTCAGGCTTAACGTCCCCATCCGACGGCAAAATCACTATCAACAGTGATATATGCCTTCTTTTCATATGCACTGCGGAGAGATTTGGGATTTAACCCAGGCATATTGGTGCACAATCTAGTGATTAGAAGTTGTGCATCGTCATCCCTCCTAGTCCCGAGGTAGAAATTTTACATGAAAATTTCTGACACCGCCGGGAATCGAAACCGGGCCAGCTATTCTGAAGGCAGACACGCTGTCACAGAGCTAACTCGGCGGACATATGTATAATGTTGAAAGATATTTACTAAAAAGTATCACAACCACAAAAAAATGGCCGTTACAAGTCTTAGCTAATCTAAATTTAGGAAAAGTTGCGTTAAACCATTTCAAGTTTCATGAAAATGTGACGTATTACCAGAAACATATTAATGTAAATATTTATATAAGGACATTATATTAACAAACATTTATGCAATGAAGAAACAGTTAATTGACTGAAGTTTTTTTTTTTCTCGGGAGAGGGTCCGCAGGCAAGCACCGCAGTCTTAGGCTTATTTTCAACCTCCTTATGTTGGAATGATTGTTGAAATCCATTAGAATTCCTCTTCAAGCTCATGATTCACTGCATGGTGTCATCGATCGATTCCTCCATCTTCCTCTTATGTTGATCTGCAGCCTCCTCAGATCGATGACATCTGTTCGCAATTCATGTGCCTGAATGTGCTGCATCCTTAACCATAAGGACATGTCGCAGTCGCTTCCACGACTCACCAAGGTGCCATCTATCCGAGAGAGCTACACTACTTCGGTCTCCCACAGTCAGTGCTGCTCATCGGAGTGACTACTACCGCGGAGGAATCGGAGATAACGAATAAAGCTCTCCACCGGTGATCTCCGATAGTATCGTAGGTGGAACAGGGGACATATGGAGGGATGCGGGGGTTCGGAGCGAAGCGACAGTTAGCTCAAGGACGACCGGTGCGTACGGACTGAGGTTAGTTGTGAGGGGAATAAAATGGCACCAAATCGGATATTCGTCGCATGGAAATTATTTAATTTAGTTGAAGGTAATAATAAAGTCGCACACTGTAAACTTTGTGGGCGAATTTACTCTAAGGGTGATGGAACTTCGAATTTGTTAGACCATTTGAAGCGATCGCACAATCGCGAACTTGATGAAAACAATTACGCAAAACATTTGATACGATTTCTTTTTAAATTGTTATAGTGCTATTGTTCCCAAAGGCTCACAGTCTATGAAAAAGTCTTGAAATTTTTCTAAAACGTAACTTTCGAGGCAATAAAAAACAAATGAAATATTTACAAGACGACTTGAGTTATATTTTACTGTTTAGACAACTTGAGTTATATTTTACTGTTTAGACAACTTGAGTTATATTTTACTGTTTGGGTTAAAATATTTCTGAATGAAACTAAAGAAATATCTGGTAATAACATAATTACAATTATCCTTAAGTTGATATCCACTTATATTTTTATTACAGAGCAAGAGTGGCGCGTTTTAGAAGAGGCAATTTAAATACTGACACCCTTTAACACAATAATCACAATCCTGTCCGATGAAGAATCTGAATAAATTATATTGGACAGTAAACTTCATCCCATTTATAGCCCACGTTTCTTTTGTTTCATTCTGAAGCTCCCTTAACATATTTTATGTTAACTAAACCGATTAGAATAATAATTGACAAACCCTGTTTGCGATTAAACGAGAGTTTCTAGGGGAATTAATGTATAAAAGTTTACATTAGCTACTGAAAAGCTTTGTTTCTGAGTTAGTTTTGCAGTTAGATTGAATGTTATTAATTTGATCAATGACATAAAACTAATATGGCTTTCTACATATACTATGAATTTCAAAACTAGAAAAAAAATCTGTCAGCTAACGTAGCACTTCAAGCAAAACAAAAAAAAAAAAAAGAGCCGAAGAAAGAGAGAGAGATTAACATAAAAGAGAGATTAAACAACAACAAATTAGAACTTGTTTTAAAAGATACGCGGACGTCAGCGGACTCTAATCACTACCTGATCCGATTAAAGGTCTATTCACACATCTCCGGGACGTGATGGTGCTTTCCGTGTCCGTATCCGTCCTTTCCGACATGATTTTTTCACGTCTGTTCTCACATTTCCGTTCCGTGCAATTGTACTCGGTAGGATTTTTCAAGGATCCCCAGTCTGTCTCTTTTGTTGCTAGAAGAACTACGGTCCACCCCGGTCATTAAGGGACGCATGCGTAAATTTCTAGGCGCGCAGTTGTCACATTTTACATTGACTTCGTCCCACGTGGCGTGGATATGAAACAATCGTATATTTATTCCTAGGGCCCGCTCCCATTTAGCGGAATCGAATCGAACAGAATTTCTCTTCACAATGTATTTAAATGGAAGATAGCAGAAAGAGGCGAGTCGAATCGAATCGATCAGAACAGAACTCATGAGCTAGAATATTTTTATTCCACTGCCGGAATAGAATTTCTTGTTTCGGGTATGATCGTATGATCTCGTGAAGCCTTCGTGAAAAAACAAATAAACCACATCCATTATTGGCGGCTTAATTTGTTTACTATTGAAAGTTATTGCTGAAATATAACGTATACAAAAATCACAATGTAATAGGAACGAAGAAAAATTAATAAATCTTGTGTAGAATTATTCTCTTTTGTATGAGAAAAAACAAAGCATAAAAGTACTGTTCGGTTCGATTCCACTAGATGCGAGCGGCAGCAGACTTTTCGTTTCGATTCGGTTCGATTCCGCTAAGTGGGAGCGGGCCTTTATACAACAAATTTTACTTTCATTCAATCAATCACGAATTAATGAATGGTTAATTTTGAGTTACTGTGTGTATAAAGATCCGTTATAGAACCATTGTACGGTCAACTTCTTCAAACTAATATAGTTTCATACTTATATCAATAATAATAATAATAATAATAATAATAATAATAATAATAATAATAATAATAATAGTAATAGGCCTAATAATAATAATAATAATAATAATAATAATAATAATAATAATAATAATAATAATAAAAAGTAACACCGAAATAATATTGTCAATTTGTGTTTCGTGTCTAAATCCGCAGCGAAATCTGAGATGTTATGTAATAAAATATGACAACAGTTTGCTTCTTTTACCTCTATTCGTCGTCACTCTCTCCTAAATGAACCACAAATCTCTCTTGGTTACTGTCCCTGTCATACTTCATATAATTCTGTTCCGTTTTAATTGCATGTTGAACACAGGAGGACCAATTATGAGGACCGATTGTTGCAGATCCATCACGTAGAAGTTAACACACTAGGCTCAACTAGACTCAACTCGGAGTAATATCGTTTTTCCTAACATAAGACTTTAGTTGATGCCAGATTATTTCCAAAGGTCGACCTGGTATAGCGCTGGCCTTCTATGCCCGAGGTTGCGGGTTCGATCCTGGGCGTTTGTGTGCTTAAATGCGACAGGCTCATGTCAGTAGATTTACTGGCATGTAAAAGAACTCCTGCGGGATAAAATTCCTGCACACTGGCGACGCTGATATAACTTCGGCAGTTGCGAGCGTCGTTAAATAAAACATAACATTTAACATTTCCAAAGGATTTAGATCACAGTGGTACGGAGGAAGTCGTAACACTTCGTGTCCATACGAAGATGCGAGCAACTCCACTGCTTACTTACTAATATTGGCTGATTTGATTTCCTGCAACATAACTCCCTTGATGGATATCGGGTTGGGCATGGTAATGTTAATGTGCCTCATAAAGTTAATTACAGTGAAACCTCTCATTTACGGACATCGAAGGGACGTAACTATCTGTCCGCATCTGGGAGATGTCTTTTATTGGGAGGGAGGCTCCCAAATCTAACAGTAAATTTATAATATGCGTTATATATCCCTCCAAGCTTTAAATGAAATGTGTTGCTGTGGTTTAATACTAAATACAGTCTACTGTACTACAGTAAATTCTTTGTAACTTTGAACGACAGTAGATAAGACCGAAAAAGGAAAATACAGTACTGTGCCATGCAATTTCATTTTAGGTCTACAGTTATGCAGTACTGAAATTTACAGTTTTAAATTTAACCTTTACGTTCAGGTACTATGTCTCTCGAAACAGAGCAACTGATTGAAGTGAAGAGAGTGATCCTACTAACCTTATCATGTGTCGAATACAATTTCACGATCGCGGAAACCTAGACCAATCAGACAGGTTAAATTTTATGACTTTGTTTATCCACCCGCTTCCAGCTAACAAGGGGTAGCCAGCTGGGCTAGTGGTAGCCTACGAGACCCTTACTGTCTTTTTTCATGTTAAGGAATTTCTGTACAGTTCTCAAAACTAAGTTTTCCATTTTTGTAACATATTAGGTCTTGAAATCGAAGTTCTGTCCGCAGTCAAGAGGTAAAGAAAGCTTTAGAACTGTGAAACAGCTGTCCGTGTCCGTGTCCGTGTCTGAGTGTGTCCGTAAACGAGAGTTAAATTTATCATTATTTCTATATTTTTTCAATTGGGACATAAAAACCTGTCCGTATATGAGGAGTGTCCTCTCTTGGGGGTGTCCGTAAGGAGAGGTTTCACTGTATATCTTTAACATTGCTGTTCATCTATCATTGCTATCTTGTAAAAAAAAAAAAAAAAAAAAAAAAAACTAAGGAATTTCAAGACTTTCAAACAGCAAACAAAAACACTTGTGAATTGTTTGAATATGTTATGAAAGACTGCAATTAGTGTTAGCATTCAGGGGAGAATTGGCAACATTTATGTTTGCCTCAGAAAGCGGAAACAGAGATTACCCCATCCCCGAGTGGAGAGAAAAGGTTGGGGGGACCGTCTTACTTCAAAAGGCAACCGCTTAGCGTGCGGTACCCTCTGTCTTTCACGTCCGTGAAAACAAAAAAATGTCGATGGCGAGCGAAAACGTTTTGCCTGCACGGATCACGGAGAAGCACTGAACGTGTCGGCGAATGCCGTTGTCGGAGATGTAGGAATGCACCGCTTTGTCTGCAAGGCGACGATATTTTATTTTCTCGGAAGATGCCGCCACGTCACAGAGAGCATCGTCACGTCCCGGAGATGTGTGAATAGATCTTAAAGGAATGCTCAGCGGAAAGTGTATGTCTGCGCCACAGCACATATACAACCCGCGCGGCATCAATCGGAGATAACCGGAGGTCTCCGATTGAAAGCGCGCAAACAACCGCTTCGGAGAAAACCTAATCATAAACAGCACTACTCACAGTCCTCTTAAAAGTCCCTGCGGCTCTGCTAGATATGTGCAGCTCCCGCAGACAGATGCCGCCTATACGTAGATCCTGGAACCACGTCCGCCATGCCCTCCTGTAAAGCTGTAATCTATTAAGATGATTAATGAAATGATACTAATGAAGGCGAAATGAGTCCGAGGTCCAACGCCGAAAGTTACCCAGCAATTCTGCTTGAGGAAAAATCTCAGAAGAAAATCCAACCAGGTAAATTTTCCCAACCAAGTAACTTGAACTCGGGTCCACACGTTTCACGGCCAAGAAGGCTAACCGTTACGCGCGTTCGATTCCCGCTTGGACTGATTACCTGGTTGGACTTTTTCCGAGGTTTTTCCCAACCTTAAGGCGAATGTCAGGTAATCTATCGCGAATCCTTGGCCTTATCTCGCCACATTGCATCTCGCTATTATCAGTTCCATTCACGCTAAATAACCTCGAAGTTGATACAGTGTCGTTAAATAACCAAGTAAGAAAATAAGAAGATAATATATCATATCATATCATATCATATATCGTATCATATGGTTTTAGAGATTGAATTGATAATTATAACTTATGCGTGGTATGTGGAACGTTTCATGTGAGCCATACAAATTAATGTCGTCTATCATCTGATATCTTCTTTTGCCCTGAACTCTTCTCCCGTTCACCACTCCTTCCAGTGCATCCTTCAGAAGGCAGTGTCGTCTCAACCAGTGACCCAACCAATTCCTTTCCCTCTTCCTGATCAGTTTCAGCATCATTCTTTCTTCATCCACTTTTTCCAACACAGCTTCGTTTCTTATTTTGTCTGTCCACTTCACACGCTCCATCCTTCACCATATCCACATTTCAAATATTTTTCATCGTTTCTCTTCACTTCGTTGTAAGTCCATGTTTCTGCCCCATACAATGCCACACTCCAAACAAAACACTTCACTAATCTCTTCCTTAGTTCTATTTCCAGAAGTCCGCAGAAAATGCTCCTTTTTCTATTAAAAGCTTCCTTTGCCATTGCTATTCTCCTTTTGACTTCTTGGCAGCAGCTCATGTTACTGCTTATAGTACACCCCAAATATTTGAAGCTGTCCACTTGCTCTACTGTCCCATTTAGAAATTGCAAGTTTAGGGCTACCTTCTTTACTTTTCTTCCTGTGATCATGATCTTCGTCTTGTTTGCATTTATCTTCATTCTATACTGCTCACAGCTGTCATTTAGCTCCGGTAGCATATCCCTGAGTATCATCTCGTCTTCTGCAAACAACGCCATATCATCAGCAAACCTTAAAGACTTTATTATTCTTCCTCCTACTTCACTCCTCCCATGTTCTGAAAACAATTCTTCACTAAATCCTCCAAGCAGATGTTGAACAGAGTAGGTGATGAAGGGCATCCTTTGGTATTCCTCTCTCTATTTCACTTTCTTCTAACATTTCTTCTCCTATCCTGACTTTGACTCGTTGTTTAATAAAAAAAGGGTTACTGAACAGCGTCCTCTCTGTACAAAACACGCCAATTTTCTTTAGGACTCCCATCAGTTTAATACAATCCACTATGTCAAACGCCTTTTTCTAAATCCACAAGTATTATATATATACACACTTCTTTATTCTTCTCTAGGTATCTTTCACCGATTGTTAGTAGCAGTCCAATTGCATCTCTCGTACACTAACACATTTAAACTAAAAATAAGCTTTGTGTGGTTCAGTAAATTTTAAACATATTGTTACAAAAACTCATTTTAAGTAATACATTTTAACCCAAGTAGAAGGTGGAACAGGTGAGGTTTGAAATAACCTTTTATAAACCGTGTTACTAATTAGTTTATAGTATATAATCGAATACTTAGTCCAAGTACAAATTTAATCTTGACATATTTGGAGAGTTTGAAATAAATTAAAGAAAGGAACAAAGGCGGCATGTAACACACAGAGGACATTATTCTATGCCAAGCAGGGACTTGGCTATTTCCCAACGTCACCTCTTGTTAACTGCTGCATTGTAACATATAGCAGCCACCGGCGTAGTTTAGTTAGCGGGGGCGCTTGCTTACTCATCCAGCGTTGCTCGCGGGCGTGGGTTCGATTCCCGGTTTGATTCATTACCTGAAAATAACTGAGAAAACCAGCCGGCAATCCTAACTAAGGTTTTTCGATCTCACGACCGGCAGAAGAAGGCAAGGTTGGCCGTAGTTCGGCGCGGAAGTTGCGCGCGCATCTGCTTCCTGGGGCATGTGCTTTGGCGTAGAGAGGAGAGGAGAGAGAGCGACCGCGGCAGAGAGGGGAGAAATCCAGAGAATTCGAGAGTGCCATCTCTGGACATCCGTGGAAATTTCTAGCATCGTACATTCTCGTAGCTATGGTTTGGTTATAAATTACGACACGCGAGTGAACTTGAGCAGTCGTTGTTGTAATCGTTGAACAGCAAGCCAGCCAGTCTTGTGTAGCAGTGAAGCCAGCTTCGAGACCGGAGTTCGACTTGAGTGTGTCCGCAGCTGTGTGAGCATCCGAAGCCCTGAGTTCGAGTGCAGTGGACCGCAGTTGGGGGACCTGAGTTCGAAGTTCAGTGGACTGTCTCTGAAGGTCTGGGGTTCGAGATACTGTGAACTCGAGTGACTGAGCTAGAAGAAATTAGCCAAGGCAAACGAACTATGAACTGAGAACTGACAGTTCTGATTTGTAAATAGTGCTCTGTGAACATTAGTTAAGATTAACATTTCATTGTTGTTCTCAATAATCCAAGTAAATTGTCATTGTCGTCTGTGGAGTGCAACGAATACTGTGTTACTGTGTGGAGTGGAAATCCCATTGTTGACGGGAGTAGAATTAAATTGTAGAAAATGAGAATAAAATTACATTATTGTTTTGTAATAAAAGTTACAATACCATTCACCAAAGTGTCTCTCTCCAGGAGTGACACACTGTAAAAATACAATATAGACAATATGACAGAAACGAGATTGAGGTTGGAGTACGGGGAACCATTCAAAAATTTGTTGATAATTTTTGGACATCAATGGCACTGCTTCTTAGCTCGGCCATTATCGCTATTAAGGGATCTGTTTCAATTTTGAGAAATTATCTTCATGTGTTTAACAATTAATGTGTTTTATTTAAGGATTGATTGAAGATTGTGATATGTATAATTTAAAAAATTGTAAACATTATATTTTAGTTAATAAAGGAAACATTTTACATTCACTAAATTTAAATGTTTATAACACTTTGTTCATGTGGAATCCCTTTAATACGGGAAGTTTGTAGCAGTAAATTACTTTATGTGTGTGAATATATATATATATATATATATATATATATATATATATATATATATGCATACACATACATACATATACACATACATACATAATATAATATATAGAGCATGTTAAAAAAAAGTAACCAATATTTTACGAGGTGCTAGTATGCATCAAAATAAGAAAATAATGTATAATTAACATGGGTCCTACAACAACACATACTTTCTGAGATCTGAACACTTGTTCATAGGAGGTGCTCAATGAGATGTCCATTCACGGCAATGCATTCCTCTGCCCTTTGGCGTAAGGTATCACGCACTCCGTGAAATTTGTTTTAATACGTTAATAAGAAAGTCCTGATAACGGTGCCCAGTTAATCTCTGTGGTAGCACGTATGGCTCTATTAATCTATCACCAAGAACGCCTACCCATAAGTTAATTGAGAATCGGTGCTGATGCCTTGTTTCTTCAACTGCATGGAGATTTTCATCAGCGTACACATGGTGATTACGAAAATTCACAACACTATCTCTGCTGAACCCCACTCATAACCGCAACCAGACTTTTGTTTTCAGTATTCCTTGCGACGTATCATTATTCCATGCCAGGGGTGTCAACTGCGGTATGATTATCTGGTAGTCTGCTGTATTGTAGGGCAGAGAAATGCATTGCCACAAATGGACGACACATTGAGCATCTCCTATGAACAAGTGTTCATATCTCAGAAAGTGTTGTAGATATCATTTTCTTGTTTTGATGCATACTAGCACCTCCTAAAATATTGGATACTTTTTAACACCCTGTATATTTTTTGTCTCAGTACCGTTGCCCTCGATGCACCATGATTTGCATACCACCGAATAATGATGTTTGATGGAGATGGAGAAATGGTAAAATACATTTAGGGGAAACAGGAGTGCCCCACGAGAACCTGCCACTATTTGTTCAGCAAAAGTTCCACTTCGACGCACTGAGATTCTAACCCAGATTACTATATGTTTGTCAAACGAAGCGTCTTTCTCTAAACGTATTAAAGGGGGTGGAAGCATAATCCTACGAAACTACGAAAACAAAGATTTTGAAACATTATGTAATAAGCAAGTAATAAACACACACTCATCTTTCACAAACATCTGACGGATAAACCGCTTCAGAACAACCTGTATTACGCTTTTCTTTTCCACTAACGACAAATCAATTTTTTTTCGCTCCAAGAAGGAGGAAAAAGCTATAAATTGCCACTTGTGAATGTGACCGATGACGTATTAAAATTTGTTGTTCAGAGTTCTCTCGAGAAATAAATTTCAACAGTCAGAAACACGTGTCACATCAGCGAACGCCCATGTTACACAAATTAAGCTGTTAGATTCTCGCGCGTGTTTTAGTCTGTTAGCATTCAATTTGTCGATCAGGAAAGTGAGTAAGATGTTTATGGCCAGAGAACGAAATCGTGTTTCGTTTAGATTGAACACTTCCACTTTTGAGTGCAAGATAAAGGTAACATGTTCTGCATCTTAGGTGTTCTTAGCACATAATTAGAACCGAAGCCTGGACAGAAGAAAAACGATGACACAATAGCAGGCGAATGTAAATACTTCAGTCTAGTCCGATAACAGCATGTATCATAGAAATCTGTCACAAGTAAATTAGAAACGGAAATAATTTTTGAATCAGTCACAAGGCTACACACCACTAGAGTAACACAAATTATTTCTTTAGAATCCCGATCTAGTGCTGATAGTCTAACTTACTTATGGCTTTCAAGCAATGGTGGGAATTCCTGCGGCATTGCCGCAGAGACGTCAGACCTCA
The DNA here is from genome assembly GCF_040183065.1 of Periplaneta americana. Lineage (NCBI taxonomy): Eukaryota > Metazoa > Arthropoda > Insecta > Blattodea > Blattidae > Periplaneta > Periplaneta americana. The sequence continues at coordinate 63,976,713 of NC_091128.1, forward strand.
GCGAAGCATCAAACTTACCCCCTACCTTCCCCTTCCCCCACTCCATGTAAATACTGCGCGTGTACGTGGCGGATTATACTGGATTGCTGTACTTCAGAGCTTCATTAGTGATATAATGTTTTTCGCAGAATCGTATAAATCGAGAGGATATCACACTTACAAGAAAGGCGGTTCTTTCATTTCTCATGTGTAGGATTAGTTACAAAATAATATTCAGTACGCGAACAATATGTACATTCTTAAAATAGATCACGTGTTATACGAGTTCAAAGAACACAGATTCAATGATTTTTCAAAGGATGGAGAAAGATTTCAATATTTTTGCCTCTCCTTTTCATGTTTAAATTGAAAATGATATCCCAGAATTGCAGTTAGAGGTACTGGATTTGCAGAATGAAGGCTTCTTGAAAGCATAATGTGAAGGTCTACTGGGGGCTAATTTTTTTTTAAAGATGTCCAGTACTAGATATCCACTGCTTAGACAGTTTACTTCAAAACTAATGAGTACCATCATTTCCCATTAACTATAATCCTGGAACATAACTATTGTCCACGATACAACTATTCAAATTTTGTACTCCATAACGTAGTACCTCGTTTATCTATATTCTTGCTGTACTGTAGTTTGAATTCAAGTCATTGCAGCTATCTACGAACGGTCTATGTTACTTCTACAATGATCTTTGAATGGTTGTATCTTGGACCATAGTTGTGTTCCAGAACCATAGTTATGGGAAATGACGGTATGTATTCATTAACCTACCAGTGCGAACAGCTGTTTTCTAAAATGAAATTTATAAAGTCCAGCTACAGATCCCGCTTAAGCGATGTTCATCTCCCTGCGCAACTGAAAATAGCATGCACAGATATAAATCCCAATTTCCAAGAAATTGCTTTGAAAAATGATTAATTAAATATCACGTGAATGGACTATTCTAATTACATATGGTAGGTAGGAGTGTAGTGGCGCAACTGTCTGTAAATCCGTCACTGCACTGTAGAGTGCAACCCCTCCCACAGTACGTAGTTGCCATTTAAATCCTGTCTTGCGGGTTGCGTTCATTTTGCCCACCACTGCTTTTAAGGAACACGCAGGTTCATTGCCGCCCTCACATAAGCCCGCCATTGGTCCCTATCTTGTGCGAGATTAATCCAGTCTCTATCATCATATCCCACCTCCCTCAAATCCATTTTAATATTATCCTCCCATCTACGTCTCGGCCTCCCTAAAGGTCTTTTGCCCTCCGGCCTCCCAACTAACACTCTATATGTATTTCTGGATTCGCCCATACGTGCTAAATGCCCTGCCCATCTCAAACTTCTGGATTTAATGTTCCTAATTATGTCAGGTGAAGAATACAATGCATGCAATTCTGCGTTGTGTAACTTTCTCCATTCTTCTGTAACTTCATTCCTTTTGGTCCCAAATATTTTCTTAAGAACCTTATTCTCAAACACCCTTAATCTTTGTTCCTCTCTCAAAGTGAGAGTCCAAGTTTCACAACAGTACAGAACAACCGGTAATATAATTGTTTTATAAGTTTTGACTTTCATATTTTTGACAGTAGACTAGATGACAAAAGCTTCTCAACCGAATAATAACACGCATTCCCCATATTTATTCCGCGTTTAATTTCCTCCCGAGTGTCATTTATTTTTGTTACTGTTACTCCAAGATATTTGAATTTTTCCAGCTCTTCGAAAGATAAATCTCCAATTTTTATGTTTCCATTTCGTAGACTATCTGGTCAACAGACATAATCATATACTTCGTCTTTTCTGTGTTTACTTCCAAACCTATCGCTTTACTTGCTTCAAATAAAATTTCCGTGTTTTCCCTAATCGTTTGTGGATAGTCTACTTACAAACTGTGATAATATTCGTCTCTCATTAACGTATGTACAAACTTTGATATTTTTTCATGACTTTCGGTAAAATTATAAGCTTCTGAGATGTATCAGTACATCACGCAACTGCTAATATGTTGATTTCGTATTAAATATTTCACGAAAACAATGTAAATCATGATCAATGGTGTTAAGAAATGTTTATGCATAGCACAATTAAGCCACCGACTACTGCATGTGTTCCACACTGGCAAATCCTTTCAATTTCCGAAAGGATAGGTTATGTGACATAAATTTAAATGGTCTACTGCAAATGTCAGAAGAAAGTATGACATCTATCCACAGTGCTGTCAGAACTTGGCAATACCTAAAATTTGACCATTTTTCCACTAATAATAATAATAATAATAATAATAATAATAATAATAATAATAATAATAATAATAATATTACTGTTACTGCTATTATAGTGTGACAACAGACTAAACATAGTGCTTCCGTTCTTGCGTCGCACATGACGCTATTCTTTCACATGCGTTAACTGATAATGTGAGACGTGATAGAGAGATAATTTCACAGTGTTATTTCTTGTTTACTGTTAGTTGTGTTTCATTTACAAGAAAGAGGTCGGTGTCATTTTCTTCTGGAAACTAGGGAATCATGCCGGTATATCTGGAAATTTCGTTTGGTTACAAAATGTAATACACAATGGACTATGTTAAAACATAATGATTCTGGAAAGAGGAAGTAAAGCCTTCAGTAAGGACACTGAATTTGCTTAGTTTCTCTGTTTGGTTGTTGACTTTGTTCATGATTTTTTTTAATAATCTGCTGATCGATCAGTGCATTTATCGCTATGCAGATCAATTAAAAATTAAATTAACATATACATTGAATTGAGGGCAGCCTAGATTGGCTCCTCAGTGAGCAATGATATACAAAGATTGGTGTGCAGATAAATTTTGAGCACAATATTAGGTCCATGGGAAGTCGGTTCTTGATTCTCATGGCAAATGTAGTCATACTTCAGAGAGAGTAGTGGACGGCACCTGGAGCGTCTTCTAGGTTGTTATAGAACTTCTCACCTTGTGAATGGGTGAACTGTTTGACTGTGTCTATACCAGTTTCTCTGTGTAGTTAGCTGTTACAGCAAAACGAAGGAGATTTGAGTAAAATTCGTAGGACTTTATTTTGAAATGAATGGATGTGTACAACTTCACTTATTGCAGCTCTGCCCCAGACAGAACAGGCGTACAGCAGTAGAGGTCGTAATAGAGAGGTGTAGAGTAGCATCCAATTTTGTAGCTGTAGAGATAATTTCTTATTGAGAAGGGGATATAATTTAGTGACCCTTGAATAGACCATTTTAAGTTTGTTGTTGATATGACTTTTCCATGATAGACGACGATTTCTAAATACACTCCAAGGTATTTCACAGTTTCATTAATTGATTTCCATGTTATTACATTGGTTGCAAAATGTATGCATGGAGGGTTATCAGAGACGATACAAAGTAAATATCTTTGCTTCGCATTTATTGTAATTCAGTGCAATGCGCAAATTTTCAAGCTAAGAAATATAATGTTTAACGCTTCTTGAAGCTGATTTGAGACTATGTTAATGTTGCAATTGGATGCATAAATACCTGTATTGTCTGTAAACATAGCAATTTGTGCAGTGATGTTGCAGGAATATCCGAAGTATCTATATACATTGAATAAAATCGGACCTAAGATAGAGTCTTGGGGAACGCCTACATTAATGGGTCTAATAGAGGAGTTAGTTCAACACACTCTGACTGAGAATGTACAATTTGACAAGAAACTAGCGACTATGTTGTTCATGATGAAATTTAGTTTATTTAGAATGTTAATGAAATTGAGTTATTTTATGAATGACCAGATTTCTTTTGTATACTTTAGAAAATAATTTGAATCAATTAATATTACAAATACCATAATTTTGGACACAAAACTATCGCATGTCATGAAGCAGATACCACTATCTGAAAAGGCAGCATATTAACGGGGAAGACGGAGAGGCATTGGTGATCAAGCGGGGATGCCATATCCGAATCGATAAGACGGCACCAAGCTTTGAATCATGTACTTCAAGAGAGGTCCTAAGGATTTGAAAATCATCCCAAAAATAAAGAAGATTGAAAAATAAGCATAAGTCTGCTATGCTTGCCTACGAGTTCTTTTCCGGAAGTAAAAAAATTTCAAGTCATGTGGCTTCAAATTGCGAGAAATGTGATGATGATCATTTATCGATCCTGTATCTGTTCAACTTCTCCAAGCCAATTGCCAAAAATGCACAAATTGAGCAAGATATCATAAAGAGTATGTAAAGCGACAAGCGTACGCCAGTTGGAATGTAAGGAAGAAAGAATTTTCTGGACATCGCCCTAACATCACAAATTCGATTATCTTTCCGCTTCTTCATGCAACAAACTTCACTGTTCCGAGATTTAAAAACATAAACGATGATAATAATCAATATGCTGGTTCTTTATTATTACTTATATAACAACGTTCTATCAACTACTATGTTATTTCTGTAGTGTTTGGTCAGAACATAATAATTTCAAAAATTGCCTTTTTTTTAGCTGAAAGTGCAGTTCTCTTTCGTTTGGTATAACCGTGATATCTCCATGTAATCTTTTATTTTCATTCACATTTGTACGTAAACTAGAATTATGATTAGTATAGGTAAAGTTAAAATAAAAATGCTTGTGTCTCCAAGCAGGTTGTTTTTGGAGTTATCATGTTTTGACCAAACACCACAGATTTAGCGTCGGTGGAGATGGTGGTAGCAAGTTGGTATTTGGTTAGGTAAAGCTGAGTATTCGCTGTAGATTACCTGAATTCACCTTAAAGTTGTGGAAAACCTCGGAAAAATCTAACCAGGTAATCAGCCCTAGTGGAAAACCAGAGTGCAGTTCCGGATTAGCAGACAAATACTCCTGCCGTCTAAGCTACGCTCGTAGCTTTCTATATGAGCCGTTCAGAGCAGAAGTGGTGTAAGTCAAAAATGGGTAATGAGGGTTAAAGTAAACATTCTGTAAAATACAGCGCAAAGTAGCAATTAATATTCAATTTATTTAAACTATTAGTAGTCAGTGGATAGCAAGAAGGACATATTAATTGCTACTTTGCGCTGTATTGTACGGAATTTTTACTTTAAACCTCAATACCCAATTTTTACTTACACCACTTTTGCTCTGAACGGCTCATATATTTCTTCCATTGTAATTTCTGTAGTTGTTGTTCTATTTTATTATAATTTCCTATAATATTTACTGCAAGACCAAACTGTAGCCTGAGTTATAAAGGTTTGTACAACACACATATTTTATCTTCTGCAAGACTTTAAGAAATTAATTAAATATTGCATTTGTGTTCAACCAATCGTATAGATCAAAATAGTATATATTGTATATTGTAGCCTACATACATTTATTTGTGGAGACGAGTTTGTGACATATTTCTTATCAAGTGGATGCGGAATTTTCAATTTGTCACAAATTCCGGAAAAAACTTTGAAGTCCACTTAACATCCTATCAGAATTTCAGTATCAACTCTTTCACGGGGTAAAAGACAGTCGGAGCGTCATGCTAGCCGCGTCACCTCTTTCTAGTAGCAAGAACAAAGGAGCATCCATAGTAGAGTCGTGCACAACCGATTACGAAGAATAGAAATTATATATTGCTACTGCTATTGAACGCCTGGCGCTGTAGTCAATATGCAAAGCTCTTCCGTCTCGCTAAGTGTCTCAGGTTCGGTTTAACGAATATTCGAATTGTTTCTCACTCTTTGTGGGTGGACGGCAAAGGCAGACCACATTGAGTCATGTAGGAGTTCTAAGAGCCCTTGGGAGGACGCGATTATATCGTGTAAGCCTACTATTTAATTGATCATTCTTCTTCTCTCACTACAATCAATCAATCATCCATCGATCCATCCATACATCGGCTCATCAATTTATTCATCCATGAATTCATTGAACGATTCAGTGATTTATTCATTCATTCATGTATTACAGTTGGTATCGTCAAGAGCAAAACATGTCTTCTTAAAATGATTTATTAATGAAATAATGCGTTTGTTTAGACTAATTAAAAGACATTAACAACTATGCACTTTGAGTTTCAAGTGTAAACGTTGCAATAGAATATACATATTAATTTTTTCTTCTATTTAGTAAGTAATTGTAAAATTTATTCTATTCACACACCAAATTTCATATTACGCATTACAATTACTTCCTTTGTTGTTAACGGTGTCCATTTGTTCATCTATATATGTTATGAAGATATTTAATAAAGTAGCCTATGCAATAAATTGTAGGCCTATATTAAAGAAAATAAATTGTTTAAATTACGCATGGTAGGGGAGAGTTGGGTAGTATCGGACATCCGGTAATATCGGACAGTGAGATTCTTTCATCTACCACCAGATGATAGTACCTGAATGACATGGCTACGTTTCTGTGATGTCGCATACAGAAACGCAACCATGTTATTCAGGTACCACCATCTGGTGGTAGATGAAAGAAACGCAGTGTCCGATATTACCCGATGTCCGATACTACCCAACTCTCTCCTGAATTTCCTTCAATTGTTACTCCGTTTGTGTACTCAGAAAATGTCGTGTTCTATCTAGCCTTCAAAACATCAGGAGCAACCGGTTGAAATTCTAACATTCGGTCGGATGCTCTACCTTGACGGATGCTTTCTGACCGATCGAATGAATACCGGTTATAAACCCTATTCTGCAGCTCCCTAATGCGTGTATTCCGACACATTTATCTTCTGTAGAATAGTCTATTTCTGAAGCTACACAGAACTGTAAAGAAGGATATACTATTATTATTATTATTATTATTATTATTATTATTATTATTATTATTATTATTATTATATCTCCAAGGAGGGAGCCCTATGTTATAAATGTATGCTAGGGCTATAGTTTTATATAAAAGAGATACATTGACCGTAACCATAAAGACAAATGGAAATTTGCATTTTGTCTTTATGGTTACCGTCAAAGAAGGATATAAACTGTAACAGAAAAATAATATTTGGCAACAGTGCATAGGTGAAGAACATATATCAATCGTGACAAAATAGATAGGCCTACAATAAAAGTTTGTTAGGCGTAGGCAGACGCTACCTTTTGAAATGGATAGCCGTATTGATTTGTAACGGGCTCAAAGACATAACCATTTTGAATTGGAGGTAAATAGTCACAGTACATCACAAAGAGTGGATAGAGAACAAGCACATTCTCGTGAGTGGGTTTGAACTCGTGTCTGATCAATAAGCTTGACGACAGCATTGTCTTCATTCAGAGTCAGGTAGAGACGTGTAAAAGATTAATCGAGGAGCGTTTTTTCAAAATGTAGATAGATATTATCAACACACTTTTTCAGTAATTGTTTTTTTTTCTTTACACCTAGAATCATTACTTTTCTACATACTTTTCACACAGAGAAACATTAGTCATATTGAAGACTAATTTAAGGAAGCTATCAAAATAAAAATTATATTCTAATATTTTACTATATTTAATTGTAAATTCTTTTAGTACATTATGCAACGAGTCTATAATGGTAGTAATTACGACGCGAGTATGTTTATGAAACGAGCGCAAGCGAGTTTCATAATTTTCATACGAGCGTCTTAATTACCATTATATTCAAGTTTCATACGACTTTTTATGCTCGACCATATTTCTAACTTGAAATTATTCATAAGTACTCACGTTATTCTTATCTGACTGAGGAGCGGAACTGACTTTGTGCAATATCTCGTAAATTGTGAAATGTGCGCAGACGCGAAAGTATTGATTTTTCCGAGGAACAAATGTCATTGACCTTGATATAATCTAGAGAATAAAATGAACATTTATCTTTATATAACCTTGAAATTGATTTAGACATTGAAAAACGAGATGACAAATTGAATTTATTTGAACATTGTTTACAATTAACGCTAATTATTATAGTAACAGAACTAGCTGTCTTTCGATTGCATATCCGAGAATAATCGAAACTTGCGCTTTCATATTGATACAATGGTATTTTCTGATTAGTGGAACACCTGAACTTTAATGAATAGGTATACTTTAATGAGGTCCATTAAAGGGCTGCTACCAGGTGTATAATTACTACATATCGGCATGGTCGAGCATAAAGGTTTTTTTTTCAAAACTCGACAAATGCTCACTATGAGACCAAGTTCTTGTATTAATTTTATCATTTTTTTTTTGTTATTGTTTTATTACTTTTAACGCTGAAATGACTTTAATAAACCAGTAAATAATGTACAATAATTTTACACGCGTAATAATCAACAATAAACAATTAAATATATGTATTCTGAATTATTAATGAAAGAACATATTATTTAGAGTTATTAAGTTCACATTTATAGTTTTATGTAATGCAGGTTGGGTGGAGATTTTGTAGATATAATATAATATACCTAATATAATATAATATAATATAATATAATATAATATAATATAATATAATATAATATAATATAATATAATATAGTTTGTAGTTTTAAGTAAATAAACATGTAATTAAACTGAAATAAAATTACTCCAGAATATCTTGATATGATTCATTTGCATCTGCTCATACTTCAAAATATTTAAAGAGATTGGACACATCTTTTTTCATTTCCTTGCTTACCATGTTCTTATTCGTCATCACTGGAGATTCTTTCATGATTTTGTAGATATCGTATTCTCCTTCAGCACTTCTACCTTTATCCTGTCCCCAAAGTATGTACTGCTTACTGATACAGTGACTGTCTTCTGAGATTTTTGTAACATATGACACATTGGTTAGTCATTTTGAATGGGAGCGTAGAACGAATAACCATATATGATCTGGACTCGAAATTGGGGATGAAATGTTCATATAATGTAGTAAAAATTTATTTTGATCAATTTGGTTAAGAGCCATTACTCTGTGATTAAATTATTGATATCATCATAGGTTAAATCTACAGCTTTACACTCCCTCTTTTCTTTAGCATTTTTATTTACTTGTCTATCTTGAATTCCGTGTGAGCAAACAATTTGAGGCTCTTTATTGTTTATTCTAACTTCTTTCCTTTGCTTCTTTGAGTTCAATCTACATTTTCGGCCACCATACAATTCTGTGACTTGTAATATTATCTTCTGATCCAGACATTTAGTATAATACGATGTTACACCTCTTTAAGACCATTAAATTAAAGTAAGCTACAATCAGTAAAGAAAATTAATCTTGGTTGCTCCTGATACAACAATGAACTGTAAATTTATTTATATAAATGCTATCTCAGACAGCACTCGTGTTCCTGAAGAGTGCTTGCGCAGTATAACATCTATTTATTCACGCTGCATTTATCGAGTTTGCTTTATTTAAATTAAATCATTTATCGAGTTTTTAAAAACCTTTCAAGATTAAAACTTCTACACGCTGCATGTGTCGCGTTAAGAAAAATCTGACTTCACAGCAGTAGCGGCTGGTAATCAAAATAATGAGTGTGCTATAATCTAAATCGACCTACTGTATACACTTATATGTGTTTATCTTAATTTGAGTCTCGTCTAGTGAGGAAATATGAAGTCCATACGACGTTCCTTCGTACTGCAGAACTTGTCATTTACCCTGGTGTTAAACCCCTCCATCTTGGACATCATACTTTTTTCTATTGACAGTATTGCAAGAGCAGTGAGACGATCCTGGGACATAGTGTTCCTTAAAAACGTTTTTATGCGTTTCAAGCAAGAAAAACATCTTTCTGCTCAGCAGTGACCATTGGTGTTGTAACCAAAATATTTAACAACTTCGTTACTTCACAGAATGGATCCTGTAAATTGTTGGAGACTATTTATTGTAACAATTGAACAGCCATCTATATTTCGAAAGTCGGGTCTTCCGTATAGAACTCCAATTTGTGTCTGGAACACTCTTTTGTTCAATATAGTATAGCTATTGACAGCAACTTCAATAGGTAGATGGCAGCAGCAGTCGGACACTTGAATTACCAAATACATTGTAAATAGTTCCGAGTTCTTCCACAAACAAGCATTCTTTCGTTACGCTTTACTTTTGCAATCTCCAAGCTGTGTAGTGCTGAAGCTCACTACAGCACTTTCCCTGGTAAAAATAGCCAATCAGAGCAGTGATTTCAGCTACGCACATGCGCATAACTGACTACATTCTCACGTAGAGTTTTGAGTAGCACAACGAACTCC